>NC_057796.1:485600898-485900898 GCF_018294505.1 Triticum aestivum
GCCGGAGAGGAGGAGGGGAGTATGGTGGAGGAGAGAAGGGGAGATGGAGTGGAGGAGAGGAGGAGATGGGTGGAGGAGAACAATGAAGAGGTAAGGAGGAGAGGACCCCGCCCAGCCATATATACGGCATAGTAATGGCGCATCGTCGGCAGGTGCGCCATTACTAACTTTTTTTTTATTTTTTTGATTTATTTTGAATTTTGAAGGCGGGAAGATAGTAATGGCGCACCGTGGGCAGGTGCGCCATTACTAACTTTTTTTTTATTTTTTTGATATAGTTTGAATTTTGAAGGCGGGAAGATAGTAATGGCGCACCATGAGCAGGTGCGCCATTACTGAGTTTGTTTTTTTTGAATTTTTTTGCCTCTCCGGATCTTAAAAGCCCCGTAACTTTTTTCTGTTAGGTTTTTGAGGATTCTGAAAATGTTTAACGGGGGTTCCCCATGTTAAATTCGGATGTATCTTTTCGAGTAGATGATTTTTCATATAAAAAACTTTTTAATCCGAGTTCGTATGCAAAAGTTATGCCCATTTTACAAATTCCAGAGAGATTTTGCAAATAAAGTCGAAATTCATATTTGTAAATTTTCCCAACAAGTAGACCACATATCACATGGGATACTTATTTTCTTTTATTTTTTTGACATTTCCATCATTTTCTTTTATTTTTTCTAAAACTGAAAAGGCGGTCAGGGGGTGCATTCGGTGGAATTTTTGGGGCAAGTTACTAATGGCGCACCGTGGGAGTGGTGCACCACACACACGGTGCGCCATTAGTAGTTTTGAAAAAAAATTAAAAAAAATTTGAAAAAAATTTACTAGTGGCGCACCGTGGATGTGGTGCGCCATTACTAGTTAGTAATGGCGCACTATCCCCTGATGCGCCATTACTAGTTTTGAAAAAAAAATAAAAAAATTGTTACTAGTGGCGCACCGTGGATGTGGTGCGCCATTACTAGTTTAACTAGTAATGGCGCACTATCCCCTGGTGCGCCATTACTAGTTTTGAAAAAAAAATAAAAAAAATTGTTTCTAGTGGCGCACCGTGGATGTGGTGCGCCATTAGTATTTGGACACTAATGACGCACCAACACATGTCTGGTGTGCCATTAGTGTCCATATCATCTATAGCCCTTTTCCTAGTAGTGTAAAATCACACTCTAGAAACCTATGCCAACTTTAGCACTCTTTGCCATGATATTTAAGGACATTAAATAAACACAAACATATACTTGATCTAAGTGGAAGAAATTTATGTGTAAAGATATGATATTTGTTTTCTAACCTGGTCTAAACGTTGTTTAACCAAAAAAATTAAGAGACGATGTCTCAAAAATGAAACAACCAACATCACTTTGTCTGTAATATGTTTTAATTTTAGTACAAGTGTATAATGCAAGATTGACGTTAAAATTATATTAAAAAAACCTATCGTGTATTAAAATTTAGCTACTTTGTTGTGTGGTTAGTTCTGGTAATGTAATAGAAAAAATGTACTAGTTAAGATCATATGCACAAAGTGAGTTATAAATAAGTACAAATGTTTAGTATAAATAAGTTGTTAGCAACGAAATGTGCTTACTGGATATGACATTCCAAGAAGGAAGAGGATGCCAAGGGCGAGCTGCGCACGCGGGCCAAGAAGGGAGAGGACGCCAAGGGCGAGCTGCCTACGGGTGTCATGGCCATGCGCGATATCTCTCTAGGTGAGGCAGAAGCCCTTCTTGCCGCCTCACCTGGCCTCTGCGCCATCCTCTCTGACGGCGACGCCAAGGCCAAGAACGCCGGTGACAGCTACCCCACCAAGGTCTACATCTACATCCATAATGATTTGAAGCTTGACCTCTTCGTCTACTACGACATGGACGAGTTCAAGAAGCTGGAGGGCGTCGTCGTCAAGGATACTCGGGCCTTGGAGGAAGCGGCCACTGCCTTCTACACGGCCTTCTGGGGCTTGAGCCTTGACTCGGTCAAGCTCACTGGCGCGATGCGGAGGCTGGAGCTCTACAACGGGGGCTACAACAAGTGCCACGCTCAGGCTTTTCAGGCCGCGTTCCAGCAAGAGGTCGCCTGTCTCGAAGTGGATATGCGTGTTGAAATTCTAGCCATGGAAAAATCCCTCCGAGGTGACCTCGCCCACGGTGACAAGCTCGCTGCCATAGAAATACTCTGTGCCAAGCGATGTGTTGCCTTGAGTGAAGAGGACCTAGAGCAGGCGGCAACCTACGCTGCTGCAGTCTGCGCTTTTATTGAAGCGCAACAGACAGAATCTGCCTACAACTTCACTCAGGTATGCACTAGTTACTTTGTCCCCGTGCAATCTCATTGTTTAATGATTTTTTAGACTGTTTGATCTCATAGCTGCCTTTAATTTGTTCAGGTCCGACAGCTTGGAGCCAATGGAGCAAAGGAAATTTGGAATTGCCAAGCGCTTCCCTAACAGGGTGATGCACAACACTGTAGGACCTGCGGTGAGAGGTTCTACTATGTCATTCCTCATTTTTGATCTTGCTTATGTTATTTCCCTTCTCAATGTTTCACTTTATCCTTTACTGCATTCCAGAGCCGCATATATAGCTAGGCAGGTGATCCATAGCCATCAAGCCAAGAGACTTGCACAGGATGTGCAGGAAGCCACCGCAGAGAAGATCCTGAAGGTTCTAGAGTTTCACCCAAGGTTTGTGGAGAAGATCATCGATACCAGGCCTTTGAGGATGCCCGTGCCATGGAGAAGATCATCGAGACCCATGCCTTTGAGGATGCCCATGCCATGGAGAGGGCTGCCAAGAGGCAACTCTAGAAGGACCTCGAGGAGGATTTCTACAGGTGGATCAAGTTCGGGGGTATAGTGTACGCTAGGGTGGCTCTCCGTAGCAAATGGGAGATGAACATGGAGGAGACGCCTGAACATCAGGAGTTGTTCTTTGAATAGTTGTAGGTCTTCCTGTGCCCCGTTTTGCTAGTGCGCCTTGGTAGCTTATGATATTTAGCTAGTGCATCATTTTGTTTGTGCCCTTATGGCTTTTGTTCGACAAAAACATGTGAATGCTGAAGTGAGTTGAAATGGTCCTTTTGTCTATCTCTCAAGCATAACTGCTGAGCTTAGTGTTTCTGTTGATGAGCATGTTTAGTGTTCGGATGTCCAAGTCTGGATCTAGTGTCTCTTCTACTTCTGGAAATGCAGTCTTCTCTTTTGTATTGTTGGATTCACACTATTGTTGTGCACATGATGTTCGCGTGTGTGTGAAATAATGCTATTGTACGAAGCAGGTGTTAAAATTGAACAAGCATATTCATGCAATATTGCACTGAAGATAAATATCAAGGTTAAGTGTGCATGGTGCTGCTTTTCTTTACAACATTCATTTTCGTTTCATGTTCGTGAACTTGTTTTCGCTTAATTCTGTAAGGTGGGGGCAGGAACACTACTGGTGGAGGTGGATGCATGCCTACAATTATACTTGGTGCTGATGTGACCCATACTCATCCTCGCGAGGACAACAGTCCTTCGCTGCTGTAAGTAAAATATTAATAGTACCCGCCACTTGTTTTTGAGTCTTGAATTTTTTTCTTGGCAAGAGGTTTTTGGTACTACTCTGCTAATGAGTCACGGTATGGTGGTGTCTTGTAGGTTGTAGCCTCCCAAGATTGGCATGAGGCTACAAGGTATGTGGGGTTATAGTTTCTGCTCAGGCGCACCAGCAAGAGCTGATACAAGATTTGTACAAGGTCTGGCAAGATCCATACAAAGGACCAGTCAGTGGTGAGTGGTGACATGACTAGGTACACTGCTCATTATTTAGTTATTCCTTGTGAGCATCACAGAGAATTCATTGCATCACAAAAATGCAGGGAGCTACTTATATCCTTAAAAAAATCAACCAGTGAGAAGCCCCAATGCATAAACTAATCAGAGGGCGCTATCTGCTTCTCATCTGAATCCTCATTCTCTTCTTCCTCTTCATGGTTAACATTTCTTTGATTTGCTTGTTCATTTTACAATGGAACCTGTGGCCTGGGACCCACCTCTCGTTGCACTTGCAACATTTATCACTTTTTTCATTAGTGACTGCATTAACTGCCTTGTTCTCAGTGATAGTTAGAGGTGCTTTAAGACTAGCCATAATGAAGAGTAACATACACATATCCCTAGACTATGTTACTACCTTCATAGTGGGTAGTAACATATGTGTGGTAACATACAGAGCTTCATTTATTATGTTATAGACTCATATTGCATTGGGGCATGTGATGTTACAGTAACTAGCTAAGTTACTACTACTACCTCTCTCCTCATTAACTCATTGCCACATAAGCAAATTTGCTGAGTTGGACTCGATGTTACTGCTGAAGTTACTCCCACTGTGGCTAGTCTAACAGGTTTGTAGGGCAATAACTTGAACTTTTTTTGGAAAAGGAGGATGTACCCCCGGCCTCTGCATCTGAACGATGCATGCAGCCATATTATTAATTATTCACAAAGACCATACAAGGTCATAAGTAACTTGAACTGGGAACTGGATCCTGAGGGTTACTGTATCATGTCCTTACTAATGTTAAAAAGAAATTGTTTGTTCTTCTTGAAAGGGTAGCATTGTTCAAATCTCCTGGCTAACCAATATGCCTCATGTAAACTGTCAGGTTTCTGAACTTGTGTCAAATTATGAGCATAGTCCTTGAGCCCAAACACAAAACTCCTCACAAAATAAACTTCAGTTAAGTCAGGGTTGTCATTTCTCACCCCTCTCACAGTTCCCTCAAATTCATCAATGTACTCATCCACTTTAGTAACTTGCTGAATTTTGTGAAACACACATCATATACAGATTTTCCTTCAAACCTCTTCTTTTAACTTCCTGCAGAAACTTACCCAAGGTATCTCGAGTATTTAACAAAAAACTACCGCAATTCGTGGAACCATGCTTACAAACTACCACTTTACAAATTTGTGCGAAAAACTACCATTTTTTCACTAATCTTTGACTAAAAACTGCCATGTATGAAAAGTGCCCGATTCGACTCCTTTAAACTCGATTATGACGGAGTTGGCCCACACGTCAGTGTCTATCTTCTTGCTCCTCCTATATCTCTCTTTGGCATTTCAACAAACACCTCGTCTTCGTGCCCCACGGCAGGGAGCTCGCCGGCGAGGTAGTTGTTGGCGAGGCCCAGCACGGCGAGCCCGGGCGTCCTGAGGAGCGCGGCGGGGAGCCAGCCCACGGGCGGCCATGGCTGGCCACAGCCACGGCTTGCCCGCTGCCACGGCTGGGGGCAGGCCACAACCACGACCGGCAAGGCACGCGACACCCCAGCACGCACTCAAGCTAGCCCCAGCAAAGCCGCGACACGCCAGCACGCGGCGGCGGCGGTGGCTGCGCACGCACGCAAGCCAGCCGGCCAGCACGCTCGTGGCGACGGCGGCCAGCCTGCCAGCACGCGGCTGCGACGGCTGCTGCGCACGCACGCAAGGCCGCGGCACGCCAGCACGTGGCGACGGCGGCGGCTGCGGCTGCGCACGCAAGCCAGCCGGCCAGCAAGCCGGGCGTGGCTGCACGCACGCTCGCGGCGACGGCGGCCAGCACGCGGCGGCGGCGGCGGCGGCGCACGCACGCAAAGCCGCGGCACGCCAGCACGGCCGAGGTGGCTCCAGCCGGCGTGGTTGCGCCGCCGTCTCCAGTCCCGACCAGCGCCGGAGTGGTGCTTCGCCGGGGCGTCGCCATGGAGAAGAGCGCGGAGTGCACATGATGTGTTCGAGGAAATGCAGAGAGAGAAGGTGGAAGAAGATTGATCCTGATAGGTAGCCCATCCTGTCAGAAAGGCGTTTAGAAAAGGTGAATCGGGCACTTTCCCTACATGATAGTTTTTAGTCAAAGATTAGTCAAAAAGTGGTAGTTTTCGGCATAAATTTGTAAAGTGGCAGTTTGTACGCACGGCTCCACGAAATGTGGTAGTTTTTTTGTTAAATACTCAGGTATCTCAATTTCTATACCAGAGCTTTCTAACCAGGTGTCTGCTCTGCTTGTGAAATATAGAGTGGCCACTTCCACTTTTTGATCTTCAGGTGTTTTGGCTAGTTTAAAATATTTGTTGGCCTTCTTTTCTATCCTTCTGCATATTCCCCATCAAATTCAGGGAAGCCCATCCTGGGCCCTTTTGCAAATCTCCTGTGCAGAGGGTTTTGTTCATCTTCCGACTCTCCCCTGTCTCTCCTACTAGGTTCAACCCCTTGGGCCTTGGTAGTAGCCCATTCCATGCATATTCCTATTGTTTCCAGGTCCTTCTCTAGGCCGAGCTACTTGCAAATGCTCCCTATAGTGATTAGCTTGCAGGTACTTCCTAAATTGATCAGCTAGCATTTGTGATTTTATTCCCTCAGTTGAGCTGCTTGCTGCTGCTCTTGAAACAGAGCTGCCTGCATGTACTCTTGTTTGGCATTTCCTACTATGAACTCTAGGCCTTTGAGCATCTCCAGCCGTTGGCCCCCCAGGGGGCGCCTAAAATCGCCGCCTGGGGTGAGCCGGCGCAAAAAATCGGCCTGGGGGCGAGTTGGTCCCCAGCCGCCGGCCCCAGGGCCGCCCCCAGACGCGTTCAAAAAATAAAACGTTCGGCGAAGTTCGGCTAAACACGTTTAAATTTCGGCAAATTTTGGCATATATTAGACATGTTCGCGGCTTTTTACATAGCAAATATATATTAAAAAAGAACTGGCTGAACGCGGAGTAGTCGCCGTCGTCGCCGCCATCCTCACCGCCGTCGTCATCGTCGGCCTTCTCCTCCTTGATGCGGCCATCACTGGTGGACCCCTGCCCGGCGTCGCCATGGCGGACTGGTGGCGGCTGCGGCGCGTCGTCGTCGTCGCTGTTGTCGAGGAAGACGACTCCTCCTTCGTCGCGGCCGCGGCGGCGCTGCGCGAAGCGCCGCAGGGCGGTGCCCTGGCGCTCCCTCATCATCTTCAGGGAGTCCTTGCGCGCCCATTCTAGGGCCGCGTCGTCATCGAGCTCCACGGCGTGTTCCATCTTCACGGCGGGGAGACCCGGCTCCGTTTTCACCGGCGCGAGCCCCGGCTCTATCTTTGGCTTGACGAAGCGCAGAGGAGCCGACGAGGAGGAGCACCGGCCGCCCTCGTTGATGACGATGCCGGCGCTGCGAGTGCGCCGGCCGAGCGGCGTCTCGGCCGCGGGCTCGGCCTTGACGCCGAGCAGCGCCGGAGAGCCAGAGGAGTGGGAAGAAGAGTGCGAGGAGGAAGAAGAGGAGGAGCCGAACCTCCTGGGCATCCATTGCCCGTCGCGTCGGCGGTGGGCCGGGGCGGCCGCCCTTGCCGGGGAGTATGCCAGCGGCGGGTTGTTGCCGCCCTCAAGGTGCGTCAGCACGCCCTCGAGCGTGCGGCCGGGGACGCCCCACCACAGGTGGCGCCTCTCGCTGTTCTTCGTGCCGCCCACCACCGGCGCCCCGTTGGTGGACGCCAGCCTCTGCTGCTGACGGCGCTCAAAGTACGCCGCCCACGTCGCGTGGTTGTCGGCGGCGTACTGGGGGAGGGCGAGCTGCTCGTCGGTGAGGGAGGCGCGCACGATCTCTACCTCGGAGGCGAAGTAGGGGGCGCGCGCCACGGCGTCGGGCAACGGGGGAATGGGCACTCTTTGCTGAGCCTCCACCCCGTCGGCCCGACGCGGATGTCCGGCGGCGCCGGGATGTTGGACTCGAACAGGAGCCACGACTCCTGTTCGCGGAGCGAGCGGCGGCCGAAGCCGTTGGCCGCCGCCTCGTCGCCGGGGAAACGTTCGGCCATCGGGGCTGTCGGTGGGGGGAGAGGGAGGGCTCGGCGGCGGTGCACGGGAGAGGGAGAGGGAGGGCTCGGCGGCGGCGCACGGGAGAGGGAGAGCTCGGCGGCTAGGGCTGGTGTGGCCAGAGGCGAGGGAGGCCACCGGCTTATATAGCCGCGCCCGTGTGTACGCGTGGCGGGAGGGGAGGCGTCGCCGCGCCGCCCGTGACGCGCCGCCCGTGAGGAATCAATGGCAAGGCTGACCGGCGGCAGCCTTGCCATTGATTCCCCGCGGGGAACCGAGGCGTTCTGGGGGAAGACGAGGCGCGGTGTCGCTGACGCGGCTGGCCCGCGGCTCTTTGGCGCCAAAACCGCTCGCCCCGGCGCCTCCGGGCGCCCCCAAGCGCGCCGGGTTCGGCCTGGGTCCGCAGACGCTGATTTCGGCCCAGGCCGACGAAAATCGGGCTCCTGGGACGCGACTGGGCTGTTTTTTCGGCGCCGGCGTGAAAAATCGCCTGGGAAGGCCTTTCTAAGGGCACGGCTGGAGATGCACTTACTCCTCATAAATTCTCTGCTCGTCATAGGGGTGCTCAGTAGAGGTGGCTCAAGGTTTTGTAACATGACATGGCAGGTGTTTTTTCTTACAACAGTGGTATAAATGAAGCCCAAGATCCCGCTAGTTCCCATGTGTCCCACTGTCTGATTTCCTACACTAACTCCAAAGGTGATCTCAGGCATGTTAGTCACCAGAGGTAACCAGCAGCACCACTAGGAGTGAAATTACGTTGTATACTTGACCTTCTCCTCCTCCTATCAGAGCAGCTAGCATTTGTGTCATCTTGTCCAACTTGGAGTTGGTGTCTGGCTCTATCTTGTTAAAATCTTCTCTAGTACTCACTTGTGACTTGGCCAACTCCATCTGCCCCCTGGCAAAATCGTCCAACTTCTGTTGAAGCTCTTCCTGTGCAGCCCCAAATTCCTCTCTAGTGATGTAGGCCATCTCCTCTTCAGCATCGTCGGTGGCTTGCTTGTTTCTTCTACCCATCTCCTCACGGGTCTGGATCTTGCAGATCCGGGATTTTACTAGGAAAACAATGTGTTTCCCCAACCAAACCAACCAAATCGAGCACCCACGCCTCCACCGTACCCCTAGTCCAGGACTTGTGCAGATCGGCTGCGGAATTTCATAGAGGAAGAACTCTTCAAACCCTTGCCAGGTTTATTCCAAGAGCTCGAACTAAGGCCAGAACCAACACTCTGTTACCACTTTGTGACAACCTATACTAAGAAATTCCAATTGGTCAATAGTTTGAAGAGCAGGTGAGAATTTCAGAGAAAATAGGGAGAAATCGAGAAGGGGATGAGCTAGGCCGAGCCAACTGGTGGTGGCGTCTAGGGTTCTTGTATTATGTATTTGGTAGATAATCCCATTTTTTTTTCGAAACGGAGGCAAAAGATTTGCCTCATCTCATTAATTAAGAAGAATTTTGAATTACATGACTGACCGCCCGTAGACGGCCCGAAACCGATAAGCCTACTCTCGCGGCATAAGAGAACTCAGACGTTTGGCCCCTGCCAACCCCCAAAGTCTGACCTCCGCCTTGATTCTAGATGTGATTACATTTGGCATGGCGGACACCATCCTAAATACTCTCGCATTCCGCTCGTTCCAAATCTCCCATGAAACCAACATGACGAGAGATGCGAGGCCCTTTCTCACATTACCATTGACGCCTACCATGTGGTGCCACCAATCGTTGACGCTGTTGAAGCTACTCCAGTCGGTGATGTGCACACCGGTCAAACCCATCCAAGTCTTAATCTCCGTCCAAATGCGTACCGTGTATCGACAGCGGAAGATGATGTGTGCCGCCGTCTCTGGCTCCCTCTTGCATAACTGGCATAGGCCGCAATTTGGCCATCCTCTCCGTTGAAGCCTGTCCGCCGTCCAAACACGGTCTTGAATGATAAGCCAAGCAAAGAATTTGTGCTTTGGCGGCGCCCAATTGTTCCACACTGCAGACTTCATTTTCGATGCAGTGGAGTCGTCGAGTTGAGCTTTGTAAGCCGACGATGCCGTGTACTCACCGGAAGGCGAAAGCTTCCAAACAATCTCATCATCCACCCCCTCATCAAGGAAGACCTCTCGTAATCCAACCCAAAGCTCGTAGTATTCAAGGATGTGCTGAATTGTGAGCCCAGAATTTGTGTTGATGTTGGCAATCCACTTGTTGAGATCCAAAGCCCCATGGATGGTGTCATTCTTGTGTTTGGAAATTGCAAAAATGGAGGGAGCGATGTCTTTTGGCTTGCGACCCCCAAGCCAAGGGGAGTGCCAGAAAGAGGCCCTTTGCCCGTTGCCAACAGTGATGGAAGTGCACTCATAAAACAGCGCCATGTCCTCTTCATCGCACGGGTGCCCCAAATCAACCCAAGCTCTTTCCGCGTCCTTCCAAACCAACCAAGGCCATCTGAGCCGTAAGGCACGTGCAAATTTTTCCATGTCCAGGATGCCTAGGCCGCCCATGCCCTTGGGCGTACAAACTTTCTCCCATCTTATCTTACATTTACCTCCAGAAACTTTATCCGTGCCTCCCCAAAGAAAAGCTCGCTGCAGCTTGACGATGGACGCCATCATTCCTTTGGGCACCACAAGCGAAGTGAGGTGGTGGATGGCCTGCGAAGTGATAACCGACTTTACCCGCGTGCTCCTCCCAGCCATCGTAATGTACTTTCCCTGGCCAATCATGATCTTTCCAGCAATCTTATCAAGCAAATGCTGGAAGTCCACAACCCGCAAACGATGAATGGATAGCGGAAGGCCGAGGTAACGCAAGGGGAACTGAGCTCTGACCGCTGGGAAGGCACCCAAAATCATGTCAAGGTCGACATTGGAGCATCTAATAGGGGCCACCAAACTCTTGTTAATGTTCGTAACTAGGCCGGTGACGTTTCCAAAGCTTTGAAGTATGGTGGCAAGCATATCCACATCCTCCTTGATAGGCGCCAAGAATATGGCAGCGTCGTCCGCGTATAGGGAGGTGCAAAGGCGGGCACCACGTCCACGTAATCTGTGTAGGTTTCCATTCTCTGTTGCCACGTCCAAGATTTGCTGAAGGGGGTCAATAGCAAGGACAAACAGAACGGGAGACACTGGGTCCCCCTGCCGGAGGCCCTGCCCATGCTGGATAGGATTGCCAGGAACACCGTTGAGAAGAACCCTCGATGAAGACGTCCGAAGAAGGGCCGTGATCCACTCACGAAACCTCGAAGGAAAACCTCTCCTCTGCAACATGTCGAGAAGATATTCCCATCTAACTGAATCAAAAGCCTTCTTGATGTCCAACTTGAGCAAGAGTGATGGCGTGTTTGTTCGTTGGAGTCGGCGAGCATAGTTGCGAACATACATGAAGTTGTCGTGGATGCACCGAGATTTGATGAATGCACTCTGAGCACGACATACGAGGATATTAATAAAGGGGTGAGCCTCATCGCCATCACCTTGGCCACAATCTTGGCGACGACATGGATCAAACTGATAGGCCTAAAGTCCGTGATCGCCTCAGCCCCCTCCTTCTTTGGCAAGAGAACCACATTTGCGGAGTTGAGCCAGTGAAAGTTGTCCGCATGCAAACTCGAGAAGGCGGAGATGACCTTCATAAGATCGTCCTTTATAATTGGCCAGCAGCTCTTGAAGAATGCCCCAGTAAAGCCGTCAGGCCCGAGAGCCTTGTCGCTAGGCATAGCCTTGATGGCTGCAATCACCTCCTCGTCCGTCATCTCATCCCCAAGACTGGAAAGATCACAATCTGTAAAGTGGAGGAGTTGCCAATTGAAGTCTGTGGTTCTGCGTGGCCCTTTGCTCAAAGCGGTGGTGAAGTGCTGGTACATAATATTCTCCTTATCCTCATGCTTCGTAACCCAACCAGCCCCGTTGCTCAACTTGTGTATGAAATTCTTGCGCCTTCTCCCATTAATCTTCAAGTGAAAAAATTTGGTGTTGGCGTCCCCCTCCTTCAAGTTACGGATGTGGGCACACTGCCTTTTCCTAGCCCTCTCAAGAACCGCCAAACTGATGACGCGCCTCTTAAGCCGCTTACGAAGGTCAAACTCCTCCGGCGAGAGGGAGCGCGACTCCTGAGCGATGTCCAATCTGAGAATAATTTGAAGTGCCATGTGAAGGTGCAGCCTTGCATTTGAGGAGAAGGATTGACTCCATTTTCTCAACCGGACAGCGGTTGTCCGAAGCTTATGGAAGAGGATTTGACAAGGCTCGTAGTGGGGGGTCGAAGCAGCCCAAGCATCAGAGACAGTCTCTTGAAAACCCGGCATCTTGATCCAAAAGTTCTCGAACTTGAAGCTTCTAGGCTTTTTGGGGCCAATTATAGGTGCCAACAGCATGGGACAATGGTCAGACAGGGACGAAGATAAGGCATGCAAGATGTGATTTTGGAATTCAAGATAATCCCATTTGGGTTACAAGCTCAGCTTTATACCACAGCGAGTGATGCCAATCAACAAAAAGAAAGGAGTAAATGACAAGAAAATGACAGCTACATCACTAAAGGAACAGACGACGTTTGGCACGCCAAAATTAACGGCCGACCACTCCTTTCATTCAGTTCATGACATCCGACAGCGGCTCTATGGCTGGCATCATGCGGCAGCGCAGCTGTTAAACCCCTTCCTACTCTGAAGGACAGTGTGAAGAACGTCATGTTCTACTGCTAAAGCCTGTGCGACTGATTGAGCACATTGATGTCATTGTTGGATCCTGGAACATCAAAGAAAGCATGCCATATCCATAGATCATGGGATGCTACAGCCTCAAGGATGATGGTAGAGACACCGTAGTCACCACGTGTAAACTGCCCCTTCCATCCAAAGCGGACAGTTTTTCCACTCCCAATGCATGCAGTCTATGCTTTACCAGGAAAACCACGTGCTTCCCCAATTTCTAGTAGACGTTGAATGTCTTCAACAGTTGGCCTTCGCAAATATTCTCCACCAAACTTGGCAATGACCCCCTTAGCAAATTTCTCAAGAGACCCGAGTGCTGTAGATGCACCAAGTCTTACATGGTCATCCGTTTTGTCAGCAGGAACACCATACGCCAACATATGCATGGCTGCTGTGCACTTCTGTAAAGGTGATAGACCTGGACAGCCCAGGGCATCTACCATACGCCAACATATCTGGCTCTATCTTGATGCTTCTATTTGCTGTCTCGCAGCTTCTGATAATTCCTCACCTCTGAATCTTTTTTTCCTCAAGGATACGTCCAAAGCTGGACACATTAGAAACATAGACACCTCTAAATACTCATCTACAGTCTTCTGCGAAGTTGAAACAACAAACGGTCAAGTCAGTCAGTTGCTTCCTCGATCCCTCTTCAGTAAATTTTGTAAGAGCAGGCACACTTGCCTTTCTCTTGGCCTCCACGCAATCCTATCAGCTGGCGCCATGCTTTCCATAGTAGGCTGTGCGGGTTGCTCGTCCAGTTGGGACAGTCTTCACCTGAACAAAATAGTAACAGATTACATCAATGAAAATTGGGTTGGGTTATGTTGTGTCGGTCTTGCATTGATTCTTCTGAACTCACCAGCTGCATGAACTGAAGGTTGTAGAACATTTGTAGGATCTTATATTAGCGTGTTGGGTCGTCATTGTAATAATTATGGGAAGAGATTAGTAATGATCTGCCAGCGGCTGTCTCGTGTACCATACTATGCTGGTCTATGTTTGCTTAAGTACCATCTGTGAATCTTGAACACATGTAAGGTTTTGGAGCTTGAAGCCTGAGCATTCAAGCGATGGCTTGCACTATTTTTCTTCTTATTTTTGTTACTTCATTAAGATCACTTGGCTCTATCCCGGCGAATAAGCAGCGAAGAAGTTTCAAGTATTAGTTTGCTAGTTAGTTTCTGCAGCAGTTTCTGAAGCTTTGCTAGTTGTTACTTGCTGTGTGTCATCAGTATTTTTCATGCTTTTATAAGATGCAGAAGCGGTCGGCCACTGTTGCTTCTCTGTTATACAAGGAGTACATAGCTCACATTTCTTTTTTACATGGAAGATTCTTCACTCTTTGCAATACTTTCACAATCACCTTGGACAGTTCCACTTTCATTTGGACTTTCCCAATCAATGGCAACCACACAATAGCAGAGGGCAATACATTTCTCACTCCAGCAAGCGTAGTTCTGGTTTATGATGTTTGGTCTTCACTTCAGGCTGCAACCCGAGAGAAGTTGGAGGCAGGGAGCATTGGTCCGAGTAAGTTGGTCGCGATCCTGCGCAAACACATTATTCAGAGATTAATTAGTTTTATTTATGCCACTGTATTTTGATGCTTCTATTTGCTGTCTCGCAGCTTCTAATAATTCCTCACGTCTGAATCCTTTTTTTCCTCAAGGATACATCCAAAGCTGGACACATCAGAAACATAGACACCTCTAAATACTCATCTGTAGTCTTCTGCAAAGTTGAAACAACAAATGGTCAGGTCAGTGAGTTGCTTCCTCGATCCCTCTTCAACAAATGACACACTTGGCTTTCTCTTGGCCTTGGCGCAATCCTAGCGGGTGTTGTGCTTTCCATCGTAGGTTGTGCAGGTTGCTCGCCCAGTTGGGACAGTCTTTACCTGAAAACAATAGTAACAGATGACATCAATGAAAATTGGTTTGGGTTCTGTTGTGTCGGTCTTGCACTAGTTCTTCTCAACTCACCAGCTGCCTGATCTGAAGATTGTAGAACATCTGTAGGTAGAACTGCTTGGCCTGTCTCTCTTCCTTGCACAGAGTCCTTCAGAAGCCATACATTGACCCAATGTTCAAAAATTTAGTTGCATAAATCTGCCACGTGTAATTACAATCATAGATAAGGCATTGTTAAACCATTTCTGAAGAAAAAGAATACATAATGCGCCCATAAATGCATTTGATTTCTAGGATGATGGTTGTATGGATATAGTTTTGAGAAGAGAGAATGTTGTTGCCATGAGTATTTGTACCACTCATAGATGCGCTGGAGTCCAGCGGTGGACATTTTGTTCAAGTAGGTGGGGTCCTCCTTGCATTTCTAGAAGAAACATGCGATCAGTTTGTTAGTTTCTGCAGGTCCTCATGACGATGATTTTTGCAGGTCCTCCTTGGTTTGTTGCGAAGGTTGACAGCCCGCAGTTCATCGCCTTGATGACTGTCAGTCGGACTGCCTCCTAAAGTGCAGGGTGAAAGACAGAGTTCAATCACATGCAGTGCTTGAATTTCCTGTCATGCTTAAGGTATCGGCAACAATTATCGTATTTGAGTTTTTTTTACTCTTTTAAGTTGGCACTGTACCTGAACTAATGCACCCCCTGGTATTGGCAATGCAACAGTACAGCTCACCATGCGCACACGCTCGGTTTGTGCTTTGATCCAGCATATCTGTCCCTTGAGGCTTGAGCTGATACTTGTCTATCAAGCTGTGCATCTTGTTAATCTCCCCGATCTCTTCTCTGTCGTTTGACTGAAGGCTCCAGGAGCCCCTGACAATGACTAGGTTGACGTGATTTCCTAAGCCTTTTGTTCTCACCATACCATTCGACCAGACCGGTGATGTTCTTCACCTTGTCGGGCCTTCCATCGAGATTATGATTGGCTCACTTCTGTCCCCTAGGTACCCTCTCTGATTCAATAGCATCACAGTAATCATATCACGGTTCAGTGTTTTTAGAAAAAACCAAGGATATGTACTTACAAGAGCTCACCATTGTCCTCCTTGCTGTAGAGTAGCTCCTCGATTTGTGTGTGTGCTTTTGTGTGAAGGGAAAGTAACCGGATTGATCAGCACCAGGGGCGGCAATGTTGAACTTGGGGTCGAAGACGTTCACGCGCTTGTGGTGTAGGGACACGTCCCTGGCATTGTGAAGGCGTGGTGGCTCTCATACTGGCTAGGTTTGTCTTTGCTGCATTTTCTCAGGGAATCCTGGGATCAGTTGCACGCCATTGCTGGGATAACGTTTTTTGTTTACAGAGTGGCTGACCTTCTGGCTATTTCTTGGTAGGTGCTAGTGATGATGAAGTCGCTACTGTTCACAGCGATCATGTCAGCAGTGAATTGGCAGGAAAAATGATATTCTGGTCCATTTCTCTCCACTTGACATCAGAGTCCTTGTACTTTGGGCGTGTTCGGGAGCCCTCCCGCTTCTCAAATTCTCAACTCCACGTGAGGAGTGCAGCCGAACGGTCGAAATCCCAGCTATGGGCGAGAGAAGCTGGCGATCAGCGCAGTGCAAATTTCGCGGAGTCGAGGAGTTGGAAAACCCGTGCTCTCCAAAAACTACGAAGTAGGAGTTGAGGGAAATTACGCGCGTATGCCACCGCAAAGTGAACTTGCAGCGTACCGGTTCGCTAGCTATTCCTCTCCCCGAGCCCCGACACAGCGCCTCGGCCACCATTCCTCTCCCGACGAGCAAACCCTAGGCGTCGCACGCCGCCGCGAGGAGGCAGTCGCCACGCTGCTCTCGCCCTTCTCTGCCCCCACCAGCACGAGCTCGGCCGCGAGGTGGCAGTCTGCACGCTAACCTCGCCGTTGTCCGTATGGCCGGAACCGCGTCAAGATCGTCGGCACCGGTGCGGTGCCGGCGCTCGTGGAGCTGTTGCTGGACGAACCCGAACGGTGGGTCTGCGAGCTCGCGCCAGCCGTGCTACAGGAGATGGCACAGGCCGGCGCCGTGGTCTGCCTGCTCAGTCGTCGTCTCCAATCCAGATGGGATCGGCTGATGCTAATTTCCTTCCTTGTTGGGTTGAAAGCCCATGGTGCTTCCCTCCCGAGCCAGGCCACATCAAAGCCAAATGGGCCAAAATTGCTCACTTTGGGCTTCCAGCCTTTTTAGTACGCCCAGGAGAGAAGCTGCCCAGCCGAACGGATCGCTAACTCCTGGCGATTTGGAGAGAAGCTGGCAGCTGGTTATGGGCGACGGAGTTGAGGAGCTTCCAGCCACAGAGGGCTACCGAACACGCCCTTTGTCTCGCAAGAGCATGCACAATCGTTTTCTGTTGGTCGATAAATGTTTTGGTAATGTGATGCCAGGTTTGGTTGCTGACAGAAGAACATTTTTCAGGATTCATCATTTCGATATATAGCTCATTTTCACCTGGGTGACTCCTAGGTTGCTTGATAAGAGGGATCCTGCTAAATTGCCGTCAGTGCAATTGCCAATGACCAAGTCTGGTTTTCCCTCCAGTATGTCGAGAATCTTGGCAGAAAAATCCTGAAATCGCCACGATGAAAGTTTGTTATCAATTTTACATTCAGTTCACAGTATTTACGAAAATTCCTAGCTGACATACCTGGGCATAAGGTCTTTCCCATCGTCATCTCTTTTCTTGAATGGCACCTGGAGGATGCTCGAGTGCTTTGTGTGTTCGACTGGTTCAAGTTCAATGTTGCACTTGGTGCCCTTTGCTTCTGGTATGAGCCTGGTTAACTGCAACATTTGAGTGAGCAGCCGTCAGATACTCAGATGCTCACTTCCCTGGACTGTTAGGCCAAGGAAGTGTAATGAAGGCGACCGAAGTTTACCACAAGAATCGTCAGGGTAACATTCAGGCCCTGCTGCTTGATCCTTTGCAGAAGTTTCTTTTCAAGAGCTCTAACTTGGTCCAGCATGTAAACTAGTACTCCCTCTGTAAACTAATATAAGAGCGTTTAGATTACTAAACTAGTTATCTAAACGCTCTTATATTAGTTTACGGAGGGAGTACCTGTCAAGAAAAGATCGATTTGCTGGCTTCTGTTTCAATTATTAATACCTGTTGATTCAGGCTTATATCTACCATTGTGAGATAATGATCATTGTACCTGACCACCAGTATCTGGCAACCCAAGGACCTTCTCTTGACCAAGTAACCATGGATGGAGATGATCATGATGTTGAACACCGATTGGACCCTGCTGAAGAACTTCTCCATGTTGATTGGATCCGGCGCCTGAACTTCGGAGGGGCAGTTGAGTGTTTCCCTTCATGTTTTCGTTGCATACCCTGAAGAAAACAGCAGCAGGCAAGTCTGTTCTAGTTTTGCTCATCAGGTCTGTATGAATGTACTATAATCTAATGCAGTACCATTTGTCATTGTACAGGCTACAGGGTCTCCTTGCACTTGAGATAAGGCGACCACAACAGCCTCCTGCGTGGAGCAGATGACGTAGCCAAAAGGAAGCACTTCTCCAGCTCCTCCATCAGCTGCTGGGTTCTTAATCAGCCTGCCCTTGGGGCATACCTGCATCGCAAGAGTTCGCATACATGTCAGAGAGAAAGGAAGAGGGAGTGAGCTAAATTATTTGTTCGTGTTGTTGTACCTCTGGAAGCACCTCTTCATCTGGTAGCGGCTCTCGCGCAGCACCTCAGGCATCATGTCGGCGATGCACGGACACTCTTCCTTGATGCAGTCATTCCCACGACTGTTTGGTTCCTCCTTTCTACAACTCTGTTTTGCTGCAGAGAGTAAGGTGCTGTGAGGTAGTGCTTGATGCTCAGGCTATCACAGAACTGAGTAAAATTCTTTGAGGTAAATTCTTCTCCCCTGTCTGTCCGGAGTGCCATGACCTTCAGGTTCAGTTCAACTTCAACTGCAGCTCTTACCTTCTTCACTGCTTCAAGTGCCTCGTCTTTGCTCTTTATTAGCACCACCCACATGTACCTCGTGTGATCATCAACTAGCAGTAGGAAATAAATCTTTGCTGCAAAGGTTGGAGGCGAGATGGGACCACAAATATCACCATGCAGTAGCTGCAGCGCTCGATCTGCTCCGTAAGATGCTTCGGCTGGAAACGACGCTCGTCTTTGCTTTGCAACCAGACAACTTTCACACAAACGATCAGTCTCATCAATCATTGGTAAGCCACGCACCATGGCCTCATTTGCTAGCAGTCTCAAAGCATGAAAGCTTATATGCCCGTAGCGTGCATGCCACAACCAGGGAAGCTCTGAAGTCTTTGACAGTATACAAACTGGGTCAGACTGCTCAATTAATATTCAGAATGTAGAGCCTGTTTGGTGTTCTCCTAATTTTTGCAAGCACTTTTCTCTCTTTAGCCAGCATACTCATCAACCCTTCATCGACGGAGTACTTGCAACCAAATTCATCGTTCTGCTCTAGACTGATTATATTACTTTTTAGCTTCGGGATGAAATAAACTTCAGTTAACAGCCGGTGCTCGCCGTTGTGTGCAACAAAGAGAACCGAGCCGCGTCCCTCAATGCCCACAACTTATCCATCTCCGAATCGAACTGAACCGGTGATATTTCGGTCCAGCTCGGCGAACTTATCGAGACAACCTGTCATGTGGTTGCTTGCTCCAGTAAGATACCAAGACTTGTCTGATAACCCTGTCAGTTTCGGCACGACTTTTTCTTCGTGAAACATGACCTTGTCTCCAGTGATTTCAGTGTTCTCAACAAGCTCACACACCTCGGTCATGAGCAAGGCTGGATCTTCGTCAGTTTGCTTTTGCGCCAGGTTTGCACGCTCGCGCTTCGGCTCCGGACAGTCGGCAAAGTGCCCATTCACATCATTGTTAAAACATTTTACTTTCAAGATGTCAAACTTATGATGCTTTTTCTGTTTGCCCTTTCCATTGTTCTCACCACGATCACCACGGCCTTTGTCCGGCCTGCCGCTCTGACCCCCTCCTTTCTTCGCACCAGCTGTTGTCGAAGATCTTCTTCCCCTTTCATTAGGGTTTCCAATGCCCGGGTCATGAGCATCAACTGCTCGTTGTTATCGCCACGACTATGGACCTGTGGTAGCGCCCACACTGGTTTTCCTCGAACGCCGTGAGGCGCCCAATAGCCTCATGCACTTTCATCGTTGTGACGTCGCCCCACTGCTCGATGGTGTTGACGATGTTGGACAAGCGGTCTGGCACGGCGCTGAACAGATGCTCCACCACGGGTTCTTCCACAATGGTGACGCCGAGGGAGTGGATCTCGCTCACCAACGTGGTGAGTTTCCTGGCAAACTCTGGGATCCGTTTCCCCTTCCGCCATGTCGAGGCGATCGAGCTGCCTCTTCAGTTGCTGTGCCTGCACCTTCTTGACGTGGATGTGGTCCTCACCAACATGCGAGCACCGTATCAGTTTCCCACGCCTCCTGCGCGGTGCCGCAATCTGCAACCTGCATCATCACATGATCTGGAACAGATTGTGAGAGCACGGCGAACGCTCCTTCGTCCGCCGACTGGTCAAATTCGTCGAAGCCATCGATCGCCGACTAGACGCGCAACGCCATCATCAGCACCTTGATCTTCACGGCCCACAACGAGTAGTTCATGTCCGTCAGCATCGGATACTGCATGGGCACATTGGTGGCTCTCGACGGAGCAACCACAAAGTTCCACGGCGCCTTCATCGCCTCCTGTGCTGTGTGCTCGACCTCCCGGGACTCGGCGGCCTGTACTTTCCGCCACCGCTTCTACTGCTCTTCCCGTCGCTCTTTTTAGGAGACATATCCCCCATCTCCGCTGCCAAAACTCCTCCAATCACCGCCCCCCAAACGCCCAAGGTCCTATCCTAAAGCTCTGTATACCAATTCTTGGTTTCCTAGCTGTGATCTACTCTCTCTCAAACTCTGAATTTGTCTCTCTGAATAACACAAGACGTCAAGGTTCACAGAGCAGACACGCAGCCACACGCGTGAAAAGTGCATCTTTTCTGTTCTTCCCTTTTATTCAGTTGCTTAACAGAAAACGAAAATCTCTCATGATCCAGTATATGCGTGCGCCATCCCACGAGCCTGGATCGTGCCAAGTCTAGAGCTACCAGCTAGGCCTGAAAACTAGGAACTGAAACTACACCGCAACGTGAACATAGCACGTTTCGGTTTCTGGTGGACAAATTCAGTCGTGCTTATTATGTGACAGAAAAACAAAATAAGCGGTGCAGATACATTGAGATTACATCCAACAACAATGGTCTGTCAAGATTTGTTTGGTTTTTTAGGAAGGATGTATCATCTTTTTTTTGCGTGCACTTTCTTTTTCTCTTGGGCATATGGTACACTCATCTATTTTCTTTTCTTTTGCAATGAAATTTATATGAATCATTTTATTATGTTATCTAATAGGCCATCGAATCACTCAAAAGAGATTTTTCAAAGTTCTGCTCGAATTTCGACCTTAAATTGAGGTATTTGTGTTTTCCTGATAAGTGACCAGCTCTGTTATCTTTTGCCCTTTTCTCTGTTTTTTCTTCATTGTCTACATTTTCCTGACATCAACTCATCATTGTCTTTGCAGCAGAATAAAAGGCAGAAGGTTCTTACTTCCTTTCATTCATTAGTGTTCATTTTTTCTTCAGTCTTTAGGTTCATTATTATCCTAGATCAGTTTGTTCTGTGGATTATTGATCTACCAGGGGAAGCTTTGGTTCATTTATGTAGCGGTTTTTTTTCCTGTGTTAACGTGTTGGTTAGGCGGCCGGTTAGGTACGGCGTGCTAATCATTCGAAGGCCAAAGAGGTTGGCGACAATTTTTCAACCTGAAACCCAGAAGGAAACAGATGTTTTCTTATAACTGAGTTACACTGAGTACTTAGTGCAGAGAGCTGTCACCCATGATTGGATCCAAAAAGCGACCTGAACCAAATATTAAAACTGGCGTCTGATGTTTAGTCGCTAGACGCCCAATTACCCAGTAGACTTTATTCTCTTGAGATCGCCACATAAACATGTATTTACAATGACTTGCAGCACCACTCCAATCCGATAGGCATTTTCTTTTTCTTTCCAAACGACCCATTCAATTACCATAGATAATTGAAGGAAACAGCGTCCCGGCATCCGGCAAAATCAGTATTGCTGAAAACCTAGAACGACTCGACCTTACATTGCAAGAAAGTAGCAGATCAATTGCTTGTTATGCCATATTCTTTCCTCAGCTCGCACACCGCCTTGAGAACCTGGGTCACTTGAGCATGGGATACACCCGGATCATGCTCGCTCTGCCGGAGACCCCAGAAGACCTTGAGAGCACGCTCATCGACGTCCTTGGGATCAATCTTGATCGCTTCTAGTCCCGCCCGGATCCAAGCATTCGTCTGGGCAGCCGTTGGCTCGAAAAGACCCTGCAGCACCAGCACCAGCACACACAAATCGGATGTAGGATGATTAGCATATATGGAACAGAAGGTGGAAATATGTCTGTTTTTTCGCCCCCGGCCGTAAGATTTATCCAAGATTTCTTTTTGCACGAGAGGCCGTATATATTAGACCCGCGCGTCCGTCTCTGTTGTGTTATCGGTTTGCTGCCTTGGCAAGAGAGAAAGGAAACTCCACCACCGGCCCGCTCTCTGTTTCAACACATAAAACTTGTTTTCCCTAAAAAAACATAAAACTTTTTTTCCTTTAAAAAATACACGTAAAACTTCTTTCTTTCTGCACGAGAGGCCGATCGAAAGGACTTGACAAACGTACTGTCCCGTCAACCCGCAGGATCGTACGTTTGTCAAGTCCCGGACGCCACCAGGTTTTCTTCCACACGCCGCCACATTGGTCCCCCTCCTCTTCCTCGTTTGGCGGTCTCGTTGGTGGCAAGAGGAGTGGGACCCGTCCGTACCTTTTCCCTTTTTTTCTCGTTAGGTTTTGTTTTCTCACGACATCAACGAGGTGGCGACAGCGATAGCATGTCATAATAAAGCCTTTCGGTATCTTCCTATCTCGACGATGTCTGTTTTCAAACCAACGAAGAACCCGTGAGAATTTTTATCCTAGAATTTTTGGCTTTCTTTAGATTTTGGCAGTTGGTGTGGCCTTCAAGAAAAATAATTGGCTGGCTATAGGTATGATGACTTTGACATACTTTTTTTGTTTTGCAGCTTGGTCGCATTTCTCCAACCCTCTGAACTGGTGGCGATTGATTGCATGCCCGTTTTGCGTGAGTGATGCTCCAACCGATGCTTTTTCGGCGACTTCTAGATCTCGCCTTAAGGGATGAATGGTTATTATTATGGTCTTTAAAGTTTGGTATGGTGAAGGCATCTGCATGTGCTCTTTTCCTTTGCGGTTGGTTCAGTGTAATTGTCTTCGGCAGACGGCATGCAAGCAGAGAAAGAAGACTAGTATGTTTTGCAATGTAATTTTATTCAGAAAGGCTAGAAATCTGTCAAATTTTTAGACATCAGAAATCAAATTTTTTCATGTCAATTTATATTGGCATAAGGATGGCAAATTTAGTTAGCAAGCATGACAATTTTCTAGTAAAATATGAACTGAGATGGATTTGTCATGTTCGCCAACTAAACTTGCCATCCTCGGCAAACACAATTTGCCATGAAAGCATTTGTTTTGCCATGCCTAGAAATTTGACGTTCGATGGATATCTAGGTCCATTTTATTTTGTACTTGTCGGTTAGCGCCTAGTTGTCTTTACACTATACGGCTCTTTGAGTGTTTTTTCTTTCTTTAAAACACAACCATCATGTCGTATTGAACACAATTCCGTCTTGCTTTGTTTCAAGTTTTACTTTTAGTGTCCTGGCTTTGTTTCTGATAGTTCCAATGCATGTAGGTTGTAGGGTGTGAATTTGAAATCTTTAGGTACTCCCTCCGTACCGGTGCAGACAATGAACTGACCAAGGCGGAGGGGAAAATGAGAAAATTTAATGTTTATTTGCTAATTAATAACATTGCATGCAATAAACTGATCACTGCATGCCGCGCTAGGTAGTCTCAAATTCCTTTATTCATGTTAAGAAATAAGAAACAAAGTGAAAATTTGCACCACGGCTAAGTGTTCTGAAATTATTTGGTTTTCGAAAGATGACTTATACGCCGGTACAGAGGGAGTACCGATAGACACTCCTAAGGCCTTGCCTGGTTAGGGGCTGATCCACGTGGTTTTCTGGGGATCGCGGCTCAATCCACGTGGTCCGCCCCAGCCGAAAACTATTCCTCATGGATCAGAATTGACATGTTTGGTTTGGCGCCCGTTGGGGAAATTCCGGGCCAATCCACGATGATCCTGTCCGATCCACGGGGCAAAAAAAAAATCGCCTCCGTCTCGTGGAACGGATCCACAAGAGGCGTGTCACAAGGCGAGACACGATGGAGGCGCGGTGCGGCCAGTGACAAGTCCGACAACGGCAGACTTATCATGCTTAATTAGCTGAGAATTTGGATACGAACACATGTAAAGGCTAACTTAGAAATATCTTGACACCGATCCCCTTCCACTTGTACATCCCTTCCCCCACCTCCTCTTGATACTGCCTTGACATCATTGCTTGATGCCATACTCCTTCTGCAGCTCAGACACCATCTTGAGAACCTCGGTCACATCATGATGGGATACATATTTAACACCTTCTGCTCGGAGACGCCAGAAGATCTTCACAGCCATACCATCGACATCCTTGACCTTAAACACTTCCAGGGCCGCCCGGATCTCGGCATCCCTCTGGGCAGCTGTTGGCTCGAGAAGACCCTGCAAACACACATACATACACACACAAATCAGAAGCAAGATGATAAGCCATCAAGTTTCAATTGTACATGCATCTGAAGGTAGGGCAGGAAAGATTATGCAGTCTGCTCTAGGCAAGAGACAGGATAGAGCTCTCGATGGTGAGCAACTCTTGAAAACTTGTAATCAGGAAGAAGTTATGTAGCGGACAGGAGGATAGGCAGGGCACATGTCAGCAAGGTGAAAAGGTGGCAACCGATCCTGGGGCCATCGGTACTCTGACGGGCGCGAGTGACGACGCCCGTCAGGTGCCATGAGTCTCATCAGCTGGAACTGCCGGGGTTTGGGGCAACTACGGACAGTTCAAAAGCTCGTGCGCCTGGTGCACACTTATTGCCCAAAGATTGTCCTCTTGTCAGAAACATGTCCATGTGAGGAGAAGGTGAAAAGAATAAAATGGAGACTGGTTTGAAGCACTGCCTTAGTCATGATGGTAAGGGTAAAGGTGCGGGCATTGCCTTGTATTGGGATGAGTCAATCTTTCCTACTTCTAAAGATTTGAGTTGGTGGTGAGTTCACTCACCCTCATCCTCCTACTATAACACGTGGGACCTCCAGCAACAGCAGTCAAATTTAGAAAATGAATTCAAACCCATCTCTACTTCACGACTTGCCATTTGTCGCCTCCAATCCCCCGTCTTCTGCAGAAAACCAATCATCGTTCTCCGGCCACCTGTCCACTCCAGTAGCTGTCCACCCGCGTTGGCAAAATTTGAATCCCCGTCTCTCACATGGACGCTGCAGACCACAGACGCCTCCCTCCCCGCCTTCCACCACCCACCACTCATGCCCGCCACCATCACTTCTACTCCGCCACCGTCGCTTCTGCGGTTCGTCAGCTACCTCTGTCTCCTCCACGCCGGCTCCGGTAAGGACGGAAACGTGACCCTCTCCTATCTCCTCTTATTTTCAAGCAGTGAAGCAGAGGCGAGTGTCTGGTCGTTGGGAGGGGTATGGGCCACTACCGGACAGAGGGAGCAGGGAGAATCCGCCACATCTGCAGAGGGGGCGGGGGGTGGAGGCCTAGGCAGAGCTTGGTGTGGGAAGAGAGTAGGATGGCGCGGGGGTAGAGGTCGTCAGGGTGAGGAGGATCCAGTACAGAGGGGTGGGTAGAAGACGAGGAAGAGAAGAGGGGGCGGCCAGTGGCGTGTGGGTGACGGAGAGAGCGAGCCAGGTCGGCTCATACAGAGAGCGGGCTGGGGAGTAAGTTACTGCAAGGAGAGGAAGGGGCCATGGTGAATACCGCCAGCCGCTAGGTTGCTGCTGCTGCAGCTACTGGAGCTCGACCCTGCGGGTTCCAGAATGATGTGAGGTGATGCAGTGCAACTGGGATGGGGGCTGGGGATTTTTGTTGAGGCTGCAGTAGAAGGTTGATTTGGGAGAGAGAGCAAGCGGGGACTGGAGCTATGGTTCTGACTGTTGCAATTTTTCCAGAGAGTCATAAAGGGCCGATGAATGTACTAGTTTTGTTTTAGAAGTTCAATAGAAATACAGACCTATCAAGGTAAGTGGACAAGAGAGAGGAATCTCAAATTTGGTCAAACTGTGTTGTGTTGTTGAGCCTTCGTGTATTGATAGTTTGGCCTTAACATTCTGAGCATCATTAACCTGCAAATGAACTCACCTATTCATGCTATTATATAACATTCAGAAATCAGATGTGTATGTACCTTGTAGCTAGGATTTTTGCATCCAGAGTAACAAGACAAGTTGAGAAATGAATTTGTAGCTGAGAGGATTTGTATTGACTCGAATTTACAAAGTGTTTTCTGAATATTGCAACAACTTTCGTAGCCTTCTTGGTTAAAATGCACTTTGGTCACTATGACTACCAATTTTGCCAATAATTTTCCTATTTTTCACACTGTCCATGTCTGCATTTTTAGAACAAGTTGCATGCCTCCACTAATGTGTTACAAATTATTTGTTCATGAGCACTCCACTGATGTAGGTGTTGAGCACTTGATGGCGCTGCAGCTTACAAGTGCGGGCATGTTCTCGTGAATACACGTAGCTAGTTTTTCACTTGAATGACATAAGCTTCATGTCCTTCACAACCAGAGTTTCTTTGCATTGGCTAAAGTATTCTGATATGAATTGGTATACGGATTTGCGACATAGTTTTTTAATATATGGATGCAAATTCACTTAACATAATGTGCTTACATCAATGGTATCTATAAAACAATGGGCATGCTTCTTTGTTGATATTCCTTATTATCCATTCAGTGTTAAGTCTTTATCATAACATAGACATGAGAAAGACAACAAACATGGACATGAGAAAGAATAATAGTATAGGGGGAGATGCCAGTGGGGATACCAACTACGATTAGAAGGTTTACAAAAGTTTTTCATTACCATCCAGTTTATACCACTTTGTAGAATCTTAATCACTTTCACAATGCTCGGCATGTCATGAACTCACCCTAGAATTAAGACATGAGCGTAGTATGATAGTGTAGCCTGCACATTAATTAATATCAACTTTGCCACACCATTATATGGATATCACCTCATTTTTCCTATGGTGTTCCTGAACTTCTGTTTTTCAGTCTGATCAAACTGATTGACACTTTGGAGAAAAAATAAATACAAACCACATGACAAATACCAAGAGTAAAAATAATTAGGTATTAACTTTGGGTGGTTTTTTTTTGTTTAGGTATTGTTATGTCAAATATAACTATAAATATTTTGCAGGATCAACAATTGTCTTAGTAAAACTCTCTCCTTGGACCAGGATTAAGATTGGCAGTGTGGAATGCTGTTGGAGCCTTTTTTTTCCTAAACCGTTTGAGCTAAGGACAGTAGATGGCGCACTTTCACATATTTTGGCTCGAATATTTTGTGGTTGCATCTTTCCTGTAGTACAGAAAGCTCCACTCTTTGCGGTGCTTAAATAGGCTATGGAAATCACAACTGGAACCTAATCTGGAAAGCTAAAGAGCAGAGAGGATGGAGGAATCGGCAGCAACGGCCGTGCCATGGACAACCCTAGTAGATCTTGTCCCCACGCCGTAAACACTGCTTGAGAGGGTGGGCAGCAGGGAGAGAGGGCGAAAATATATATAGGAGAAAAGAAGTACCGTTCTTGTCCCGATCCGGAAGCACAGCCTCCTCCATGCCTGCAGGAGCGCCGCCATCCTTCCCGCCGACTCGATCCGCCGCCGCCGCCGCCTCTTCTTCTTCTTCCGCCGTCGGTGTCGGGTGTCGGTTTTTTTTTGAGGGGAAAGCCAGTTCTTTATTGATCGAATTCCACAGAAAGTGGGATAATGCTTACATCATGTGGTTGGCCAAACCACACATGACGCCCAGGTGCTAGATTAAGAGCGTATCTAGCTAGGCGGTGAGCTTCTACGTTGCTATATCGACTTTCAAAAATAAAACTACAGGAAAAAGCAGTAGAACGGGCTTTGATCTCGTGGACAATTGCGCCATGTTTGCCGTGGGAACCTTCAGCAATATCTCTCACCACCTGTTTTGCGTCTGACGCGACCACAAAACTCTGCAACAAAAGATCCTCAGCTGCACAAAGTGCCTCCCTGCATGCTATCGCCTCCAAAATCATTGAGTCATCCACTCCTTGCACCACCAGGGCTGTGCTGCCCAGGTAGTTTCCTTCGGCATCCCTGCATACCACTACTGCCGAACCACCTCGCCCTGGTCTCACGGCCGCGTCCACATGAAGCTTAGCATGGTTTGCCGGAGGAGCTCTCGGGCGAGTTCTACGCTGCAAGTTCCCCCCGTCCTTGATATCCCAGCCGGTTTGCCTTCTTTAATGCTCTCGAGCTCTCCAATGAATCTGGTGGTGAATGAGAAAATTGATTGGGGACTTTGGAAAATCCCCTCGTGGATGGACTTCCTCCTTGCCGACCAAATAGCCCACAAAGTGACGGCTAGCTTGACGAAATGAGCATGTGATAATGCCTCCATTTGTGTGAAAAGCCACTGTTTGGCTTTCGGCTCGCTGTTGCGCACCAGCGAATGCCCTATTTCCTCCTCTACCAACGCCCAAGTGCATCTGGAAGTAGTACACTCCAGGACTGAATGGCGCCATGAGTGGGTGTCGGCTGTTCGGGCGAGAGAGGGTGTGCTCCTCCTAACCCACCGCGCTAGCGTAAGTGGGCCATCCCAGGAAACGCTCCCGGTGCCCCGCGAGCGCCAGTGATCGGTTATTGGCCACATTTCTTTTATTTCTACCGATTTTCTATTAAAATGGTGATTTATTTTCCGAAATTTAAAATACTACTACATGAATTTGAAACTATGTTCGCAGGTTATGAATAAAAATGTTCGAAAATTCTTTAAATGTTTCATGAATTTAAAAATGTTCTAGGATTTAAATATGTTCAGGAATTTAAATATGTTACGAATTTGAAAAAGTGTTCACCGATTTAATAAATATTCTTGATTTTTTGAAAAAAATCATGGATTGAAAACATCTTTGCAAATTTAAAATACATTAACAAATTTAGAATTTGAAAATATTCATGAATTCAAAAAATATTCCTAGATTTCAAAAAGTGTTCACAAATTAAAAATAGAAATAATAATAATAATAGTAAAAATAAGAGTAAAAACAAAGGAAAAACAAAGAATACTGACCAGGATGTTCCGGAACCTGGCTCCATTGTGCCCAGCGCGCCCCGTCGTCCCTATCTTGGCAAGGATGAAAGTGCTGGACTGCTCTCTGTTTCTGTCGTGTCATGTTTCGAACCAGGATACTTTATTGAGTCATTTCACCAACTCCAATAGCTAGCCGAACAGCCAACACCAACCAATAAGGAAGGCACAGATCGAGTCGGCTAGAGCAATGACAATGCTCTGATATGCGCAAGTGAGGTGGATGCAGATACATTTCAACCTCCTACATCAAATGACAACGTATGTGCATGATGTCCATCACTCTTCTCTCCTACCTCTGTTTCGATCCTTTGTGGTTGGCTATCTTGGCACGTCGCGGCGTCAATCGCAAGGTTAAAGAGGGGGCAAATAGGGTCCCCTGCATCACCCTGTGTGAAGACGTAAAATAGGCGCCCACTTCCCCATTAATATTGATGGTGGTGTTACGACTCATAACGGTCCGCATGATACAATAACACCAATGATCATCAAAACCGCTCCGCTCAAGAACCTGATGCGGGAAGAACTAGTCCAAGCGGTAGTAATAAGGATTCTAGAAATCCAGCTTAAGGAACACCCCCATTTGACATTGTACCTTAACCTCATGAACTATCACATGGAGCACCCATATCCCATCGTGAATAAAACTCCCTTATAAGGAAGACAAATTGGTAAGGATGTGTGTGGCGTTCCACACCAGGAAAAAACCGTGTCGCACAAACCTTATCGAGATCCAGTGGAGGACATTGATCATCATGATCAGCCTCGTGCTACTCCTTGCCTCATTGTGCCACTGACCACATTAGATGGATTCTCCCCACATAAGGGAATGTGCCATCAAAATAGATGAAAATGTCTTGAAGCAAGAGAATGCAACGAACTCGGCGCTCTAGTAGTACACGCGACCAATGAGGAGTTCGGCGTCCGGATGGTTGGTGAACCACACGATGATGACCTAATATGCCCTAAGCAACAACGTGGACACTGGTACCGGCAGTTGGCTTGATTCACATGGACCATACCGAGAGTAGAAGAACTCATCATTTGGGGTGACCCACGGGTTCCTCATCATGGAGAAAGCCCACAAGCGTAGCCTATCATTGATGTGGAGGCCACTCTTGTACGTGATCACTGTTGACAGTTTTTGGAAGATGGAGGAGGCCATTGCGAGGTAGGAGGTGTGCTCCGTTTGATTCTTGAGAAGGATGCTGTTGGATAACGCAGTAATTTCAAAAAATTTCCTACGCACACGCAAGATCAATCTAGGTGATTGATGACCCACAAGTGTAGGGGATCTATCGTAGCCTTTTCGATAAGTAAGAGTGTCGAACCCAACGAGGAGCAGAAGAAAATGATAAGCGGTTTTCAGCAAGGTATTCTCTGCAAGCACTAAAATTATCGGTAACAGATAGTTTTGTGATAAGATAAATTGTAACGAGCAACAAGTAAATATAGTAAATAAGGTGCAGCAAGATGGCCCAATCCTTTTTGTAGCAAAGGACAAGCCTGAAAAACTCTTATATAAAGGAAAGCGCTCCCGAGGACACATGGGAATTATCGTCAAGGTAGTTTTCATCATGCTCATATGATTCGCGTTCGGTACTTTGATAATTTGATATGTGGGTGGACCGGTGCTTGGATACTGCCCTTACTTGGACAAGTATCCCAGTTATGATTAACCCCTATTGCAAGCATCCGCAACTACAACAGAAGTATTAAGGTAAACCTAACCATAGCATGAAACATATGGATCCAAAACAGCCCCTTACGAAGCAACACATAAACTAGGGTTTAAGCTTCTGTCACTCTAGCAACCCATCATCTACTTATTACTTCCCAATGCCCTCCTCTAGGACCAAACAATGGTGAAGTGTCATGTAGTCGACGTTCACATGACACCACTAGAGGAAAGACAACATACATCTCATCAAAATATCGAACGAATACCAAATTCACATGACTACTTATAGCAAGAATTCTCCCATGTCCTCAGGAACAAACGTAACTACTCACAAAGCATATTCATGTTCATAATCAGAGGGGTATTAATATGCATAATGGATCTGAACATACGATCTTCCACGAAGTAAACCAACTAGCATCTAATCAAATTATTTAATGAACTCCCACTCAGATACATAGTGTAAAGATTTTAGACTAAGTTCATGATAATTGAGTTCATCTAATCAAATTATTTAATGAACTCCCACTCAGATAGACATCCCTCTAGTCATCTAAGTGAAATATGATCCGAGTTTAACTAGGCCGTGTCCGATCATCACGTGAGACGGACTAGTCAAGATCGGTGAACATCTCCATGTTGATCGTATCTTCTATACGACTCATGCTCGACCTTTCGGTCCTCCGTGTTCCGAGGCCATGTCTGTACATGCTAGGCTCGTCAAGTCAACCTAAGTGTATTGCGTGTGTTCCGAGGCCATGTCTGTACATGCTAGGCTCGTCAACACCCGTTGTATTCGAACGTTAGAATCTATCACACCCGATCATCACGTGGTGCTTCGAAACAACGAACCTTCGCAACGGTGCACAGTTAGGGTGAACACTTTCTTGAAATTATTATAAGGGATAATCTTACTTACTACCGTCGTTCTAAGCAAATAAGATGCAAAAACATGATAAACATCACATGCAATCAAATAGTGACATGATATGGCCAATATCATTATGCTCCTTTGATCTCCATCTTCGGGGCACCATGATCATCTTCGTCACCGGCATGACACCATGATCTCCATCATTGTGTCTTCATGAAGTCGTCACGCCAACGATTACTTCTACTTATATGGCTAACGCGTTTAGCAACAAAGTAAAGTAATTTACATGGCGTTATTCAATGACACGCAGGTCATACAAAATAATAAAGACAACTCCTATGGCTCCTGCCGGTTGTCATACTCATCGACATGCAAGTCGTGATTCCTATTACAAGAATATGATCAATCTCATACATCACATATATCATTCATCACATCTTCTGGCCATATCACATCACATAGCACTTGCTGCAAAAACAAGTTAGACGTCCTCTAATTGTTGTTGCAAGTTTTACGTGGTTTGTAGGTTTCTAGCAAGAACGTTTTCTTACCTACGTATGACCACAACGTGATTTGCCAATTTCTATTTACCCTTCATAAGGACCCTTTTCATCGAATCCGCTCCGACTAAAGTAGGAGAGACAGACACCCGCTAGCCACCTTATTCAACTAGTGCATGTCAATCGGTGGAACCTGTCTCACGTAAGCGTACGTGTAAGGTCGGTCCGGGCCGCTTCATCCTACAATGCCGCCGAAACAAGAAACGACTAGTAGCGGCAAGAAGAATTGGCAAACTCAACGCCCACAACTTCTTTGTGTTCTACTCGTGCATAGTAACTACGCATAGGCCTGGCTCATGATGCCACTGTTGGGAATCGTAGCATAATTTTAAAATTTTCCTACGCTCACCAAGATGCATCTATGGAGTATACTAGCAACGAGGGGAAAGGAGTGCATCTACATACCCTTGTAGATCGCGAGCGGAAGCGTTCCAATGAACGTGGATGACGGAGTCGTACTCGCCGTGATCCAAATCACCGATGACCGAGTGCCGAACGGACGGCACCTCCGCGTTCAACACACGTACGGTGCAGCGACGTCTCCTCCTTCTTGATCCAGCAAGGGGGAAGGAGAGGTTGATGGAGATCCAACAGCACGACGGCGTAGTGGTGGATGTAGCGGGTCTCCGGCAGGGCTTCGCCGAGCTTCTGCGAGAGAGAGAGGTGTTGCAGGGGAGGAGGGAGGCGCCCAAGGCTGTAGTTTGCTGCCCTCCCTCCCCCCCTTTATATAGGCCCCCTGGGGGGGGGGCGCCGGCCCAGGGAGATGGGATCTCCAAAGGGGGGCGGCGGCCAAAGGGGGGAAGGGGTTGCCTTGCCCCCCAAGGCAAGGGGGAAGCTCCCCCCTAGGGTTCCCAACCCTAGGCGCATGGGGGGAGGCCCAAGGGGGGCGCCCCAGCCCACTAAGGGCTGGTTCCCTTCCACTTTCAGCCCACGGGGCCCTCCGGGATAGGTGGCCCCACCCGGTGGACCCCCGGGACCCTTCCGGTGGTCCCGGTACAATACCGGTAACCCCCGAAACTTTCCCGGTGGCCGAAACTTGACTTCCTATATATAATTCTTCACCTCCGGACCATTCCGGAACCTCTCGTGACGTCCGGGATCTCATCCGGGACTCCGAACAACTTTCGGGTTTCCGCATACATATATCTCTACAACCCTAGCGTCACCGAACCTTAAGTGTGTAGACCCTACGGGTTCGGGAGACATGCAGACATGACCGAGACGCCTCTCCGGTCAATAACCAACAGCGGGATCTGGATACCCATGTTGGCTCCCACATGCTCCACGATGATCTCATCGGATGAACCACGGTGTCGAGGATTCAATCAATCCCGTATGCAATTCCCTTTGTCAACGGTATGTTACTTGCCCGAGATTCGATCGTCGGTATCCCAATACCTTGTTCAATCTCGTTACCGGCAAGTCTCTTTACTCGTACCGCAATGCATGATCCCGTGACTAACGCCTTAGTCACATTGAGCTCATTATGATGATGCATTACCGAGTGGGCCCAGAGATAACTCTCCGTCACACGGAGTGACAAATCCCAGTCTCGATCCGTGCCAACCCAACAGACACTTTCGGAGATACCCGTAGTGCACCTTTATAGTCACCCAGTTACGTTGTGACATTTGGCACACCCAAAGCACTCCTACGGTATCCGGGAGTTGCACGATCTCATGGTCTAAGGAAAAGATACTGGACATTGGAAAAGCTCTAGCAAACGAAACTACACGATCTTTTATGCTATGCTTAGGATTGGGTCTTGTCCATCACATCATTCTCCTAATGATGTGATCCCGTTATCAATGACATCCAATGTCCATAGTCAGGAAACCATGACTATCTCTTGATCAACGAGCTAGTCAACTAGAGGCTTACTAGGGACACGTTGTGGTCTATGTATTCACACATGTATTACGATTTCCGGACAATACAATTATAGCATGAATAATAGACGATTATCATGAACAAAGAAATATAATAATAACCATTTATTATTGCCTCTAGGGCATATTTCCAACAGTCTCCCACTTGCACTAGAGTCAATAATCTAGTTACATTGTGATGAATCGAACACCCATTGTGTCCTGGTGTTGATCATGTTTTGCCCTAGGGAGAGGTTTAGTCAACGGATCTGCTACATTCAGGTCCGTATGTACTTTACAAATATCTATGTCTCCATTTTGAACACTTTCACGAATGGAGTTGAAGCGACGCTTGATATGCCTGGTCTTCCTGTGAAACCTGGGCTCCTTCGCAAGGGCAATAGCTCCAGTGTTGTCACAGAAGAGGGTCATCGGCCCCGACGCATTGGGAATCACCCCTAGGTCGGTAATGAACTCCTTCATCCAGACTGCTTCCTGTGCTGCCTCCGAGGCTGCCATGTACTCCGCTTCACATGTAGATCCCGCCACGACGCTTTGCTTGCAACTGCACCAGCTTACTGCTCCTCCATTCAAAATATACACGTATCCGGTCTGTGACTTCGAGTCATCCAGATCTGTGTCGAAGCTAGCGTCGACGTAACCCTTTACGACGAGCTCTTCGTCACCTCCATAAACGAGAAACATATCCTTAGTCCTCTTCAGGTACTTCAGGATATTCTTGACCGCTGTCCAGTGTTCCATGCCGGGATTACTTTGGTACCTTCCTACCAAACTTACGGCAAGGTTTACATCAGGTCTGGTGCACAGCATGGCATACATAATAGACCCTATGGCCGAGGCATAGGGGATGACACTCATATTTTCTATATCTTCTGCCGTGGTCGGGGATTGAGCCATGCTCAATTGCACACCTTGCAATACAGGCAAGAACCCCTTCTTGGACTGATCCATATTGAACTTCTTCAATATCTTGTCAAGGTATGTACTCTGTGAAAGACCAATGAGGCGTCTCGATCTATCTCTGTAGATCTTGATGCCTAATATATAAGCAGCTTCTCCAAGGTCCTTCATTGAAAAACACTTATTCAAATAGGCCTTTATACTTTCCAAGAATTCTATATCATTTCCCATCAATAGTATGTCATCCACATATAATACGAGAAATTCTACAGAGCTCCCACTCACTTTCTTGTAAACACAGGCTTCTCCATAAGTCTGTGTAAACCCAAACGCTTTGATCATCTCATCAAAGCGAATGTTCCAACTCCGAGATGCTTGCACCAGCCCATAGATTCAGCGCTGGAGCTTGCATACTTTGTTAGCATTCTTAGGATCGACAAAACCTTCCGGCTGCATCATATACAACTCTTCCTTAAGGAAGCCAGTAAGGAATGCCGTTTTGACGTCCATCTGCCATATCTCATAATCATAGTATGCGGCAATTGCTAACATGATTCGGACGGACTTCAGCTTCGCTACGGGTGAGAAAGTCTCATCGTAGTCAACCCCTTGAACTTGTCGATAACCCTTAGCGACAAGTCGAGCTTTGTAGATGGTCACATTACCATCTGCGTCCGTCTTCTTCTTAAAGATCCATTTGTTTTCTATGGCTCGCCGCTCATCGGGCAAGTCAGTCAAAGTCCATACTTTGTTTTCATACATGGATTCTATCTCGGATTTCATGGCTTCTGGCCATTTGTCGGAATCCGGGCCCGCCATCGCTTCTTCATAGTTCGAAGGTTCACCGTTGTCTAACAACATGATTTCCAGGACAGGGTTGCCGTACCACTCTGGTGCGGAACGTGTCCTTGTGGACCTACGAAGTTCAGTAACTTGATCCGAAGCTTCATGATCATCATCATTAACTTCCTCCCCAGTCGGTGTAGGCACCACAGGAACATTTTCCCGCGCTGCGCTACTTTCCGGTTCGGAAGGGGTGACTATCACCTCATCAAGTTCCACTTTCCTCCCACTCAATTCTTTCGAGAGAAACTCCTTCTCCAGAAAGGACCCGTTCTTGGCAACGAAGATCTTGCCTTCGGATCTGAGGTAGAAGGTATACCCAATAGTTTCCTTAGGGTATCCTATGAAGACGCATTTTTCCGACTTGGGTTCGAGCTTTTTAGGTTGAAGTTTTTGACATAAGCATCGCACCCCCAAACTTTTAGAAACGACAGCTTAGGTTTCTTCCCAAACCATAATTCATACGGTGTCGTCTCAACGGATTTCGACGGAGCCCTATTTAAAGTGAATGCGGCAGTCTCTAAAGCATAGCCCCAAAATGAGAGCGGTAAATCGGTAAGAGACATCATAGATCGCACCATATCCAATAGAGTGCGATTATGACGTTCAGACACGCCATTTCTCTGAGGTGTTCCAGGCGGCGTGAGTTGTGAAACTATTCCACATTTCCTTAAGTGTGTACCAAATTCGTGACTTAAATATTCTCCACCACGATCTGATCGTAAGAATTTTATTTTCCTGTCACGTTGATTCTCAACTTCACTCTGAAATTCCTTGAACTTTTCAAAGGTTTCAGACTTGTGTTTCATTAGGTAGACATACCCATATCTACTTAAATCATCAGTGAGAGTGAGAACATAACGATATCCTCCGCGAGCCTCAACACTCATTGGACCGCACACATCGGTATGTATGATTTCCAATAAGTTGGTTGCTCGCTCCATTGTTTCGGAGAACGGAGTCTTGGTCATCTTACCCATGAGGCATGGTTCGCACGTGTCAAATGATTCGTAATCAAGATACTCCAAAAGTCCATCTGCATGGAGCTTCTTCATGCGCTTGACACCAATGTGACCAAGGCGGCAGTGCCACAAGTATGTGGGACTATCGTTATCAACTTTACATCTTTTGGTATTCACACTATGAACATGTGTAACATCACGTTCGAGATTCATCAAAAATAAACCATTGACCAGCGGGGCATGACCATAAAATATATCTCTCAAATAAATAGAACAACCATTATTCTCGGATTTAAATGAGTAGCCATCTCGAATTAAACGAGATCCATATACAATGTTCATGCTCAAAGCTGGCACTAAATAACAATTATTGAGGTTTAAAACTAATCCCGTGGGTAGATGCAGAGGTAGCGTGCCGACGGCGATCACATCGACCTTGGAACCATTCCCGACGCGCATCGTCACCTCGTCCTTCACTAGTCTCCGTTTATTCCGTAGTTCCTGTTTTGAGTTACAAATATGAGCAACCGCACCGGTATCAAATACCCAGGAGCTACTACGAGTACTGGTAAGGTACACATCAATAACTTGTATATTACATATACCTTTGGTGTTGCCGGCCTTCTTCTTGTCCGCTAAGTATTTGGGGCAGTTCCGCTTCCAGTGACCACTTCCCTTGCAATAAAAGCACTCAGTCTTGGGCTTGGGTCCATTCTTTGACTTCTTCCCAGTAACTGGCTTACCGGGCGCGGCAACTCCCTTGCCGTCCTTCTTGAAGTTCTTCTTACCCTTGACCTTCTTGAACTTAGTGGTTTTATTCACCATCAACACTTGATGTTCTTTTCTGATCTCCCCTTCCGCTGATTTCAGCATTGAATATACCTCAGGAATGGTCTTTTCCATCCCTTGCATATTGTAGTTCATCACAAAGCTCTTGTAGCTTGGTGGAAGCGACTGGAGGATTCTGTCAATGACCGCGTCATCCGGGAGATTAACTCCCAGCTGAGACAAGCGGTTATGCAACCCAGACATTCTGAGTATGTGCTCACTAACAGAACTGTTCTCCTCCATTTTACAGCTGAAGAACTTGTCGGAGACATCATATCTCTCGACCCGGGCATGAGCTTGAAAAACCAATTTCAGCTCCTCGAACATCTCATATGCTCCATGTTTCTCAAAACGCTTTTGGAGACCCGGTTCTAAGCTGTAAAGCATGCCGCACTGAACGAGGGAGTAATCATCAGCACGCTGCTGCCAAGCGTTCACAATGTCTTGGTTTTGTGGGATTGGTGCATCACCTAGCGGTGCTTCTAAGACATAATCTTTCTTGGCTACTATGAGGATGAGCCTCAGGTTCCGGACCCAGTCCGTATAGTTGCTGCCATCATCTTTCAGCTTGGTTTTCTCTAGGAACGCGTTGAAATTGAGGACAACGTTGGCCATTTGATCTACAATACATAGTGTAAAGATTTTAGACTAAGTTCATGATAATTGAGTTCATCTAATCAAATTATTTAATGAACTCCCACTCAGATAGACATCCCTCTAGTCATCTAAGTAAAACATGATCCGAGTTTAACTAGGCCGTGTCCGATCATCACGTGAGACGGACTAGTCAAGATCGGTGAACATCTCCATGTTGATCGTATCTTCTATACGACTCATGCTCGACCTTTCGGTCCTCCGTGTTCCGAGGCCATGTCTGTACATGCTAGGCTCGCCAAGTCAACCTAAGTGTATTGCGTGTGTTCTGAGGCCATGTCTGTACATGCTAGGCTCGTCAACACCCGTTGTATTCGAACATTAGAATCTATCACACCCGATCATCACGTGGTGCTTCGAAACAACGAACCTTCGCAACGGTGCACAGTTAGGGTGAACACTTTCTTGAAATTATTATAAGGGATAATCTTACTTACTACCGTCGTTCTAAGCAAATAAGATGCAAAAACATGATAAACATCACATGCAATCAAATAGTGACATGATATGGCCAATATCATTATGCTCCTTTGATCTCCATCTTCGGGGCACCATGATCATCTTCGTCACCGGCATGACACCATGATCTCCATCATCATGATCTCCATCATTGTGTCTTCATGAAGTCGTCACGCCAACGATTACTTCTACTTATATGGATAACGCGTTTAGCAACAAAGTAAAGTAATTTACATGGCGTTATTCAATGACACGCAGGTCATACAAAATAATAAAGACAACTCCTATGGCTCCTGCCGGTTGTCATACTCATCGACATGCAAGTCGTGATTCCTATTACAAGAATATGATCAATCTCATACATCACATATATCATTCATCACATCTTCTGGCCATATCACATCACATAGCACTTGCTGCAAAAACAAGTTAGACGTCCTCTAATTGTTGTTGCAAGTTTTTATGTGGTTTGTAGGTTTCTAGCAAGAACGTTTTCTTACCTACGTATGACCACAACGTGATTTGCCAATTTCTATTTACCCTTCATAAGGACCCTTTTCATCGAATCCGCTCCGACTAAAGTAGGAGAGACAGACACCCGCTAGCCACCTTATGCAACTAGTGCGTGTCAATCGGTGGAACCTGTCTCACGTAAGCGTATGTGTAAGGTCGGTCCGGGCCGCTTCATCCTACAATGCCGCTGAAACAAGAAACGACTAGTAGCGGCAAGAAGAATTGGCAAACTCAACGCCCACAACTTCTTTGTGTTCTACTCGTGCATAGTAACTACGCATAGGCCTGGCTCATGATGCCACTGTTGGGAATCGTAGCATAATTTTAAAATTTTCCTACGCTCACCAAGATGCATCTATGGAGTATACTAGCAACGAAGGGAAAGGAGTGCATCTACATACCCTTGTAGATCGCGAGTGGAAGCGTTCCAATGAACGTGGATGACGAGTCGTACTCGCCGTGATCCAAATCACCGATGACCGAGTGCCGAACGGACGGCACCTCCGCGTTCAACACACGTACGGTGCAGCGACGTCTCCTCCTTCTTGATCCAGCAAGGGGGAAGGAGAGGTTGATGGAGATCCAACAGCACGACGGCGTAGTGGTGGATGTAGCGGGTCTCCGGCAGGGCTTCGCCGAGCTTCTGCGAGAGAGAGAGGTGTTGCAGGGGAGGAGGGAGGCGCCCAAGGCTGTAGTTTGCTGCCCTCCCTCCCCCCCTTTATATAGGCCCCCTGGGGAGGGGGGCGCCGGCCCAGGGAGATGGGATCTCCAAAGGGGGGCGGCGGCCAAAGGGGGGAAGGGGTTGCCTTGCCCCCAAGGCAAGGGGGAAGCTCCCCCCTAGGGTTCCCAACCCTAGGCGCATGGGGGGAGGCCCAAGAGGGGCGCCCCAGCCCACTAAGGGCTGGTTCCCTTCCACTTTCAGCCCACGGGGCCCTCCGGGATAGGTGGCCCCACCCAGTGGACCCCCGGGACCCTTCCGGTGGTCCCGGTACAATACCGGTAACCCCCGAAACTTTCCCGGTGGCCGAAACTTGACTTCCTATATATAATTCTTCACCTCCGGACCATTCCGGAACCTCTCGTGACGTCCGGGATCTCATCCGGGACTCCGAACAACTTTCGGGTTTCCGCATACATATATCTCTACAACCCTAGCATCACCGAACCTTAAGTGTGTAGACCCTACGGGTTCGGGAGACATGCAGACATGACCGAGACGCCTCTCCGGTCAATAACCAACAGCGGGATCTGGATACCCATGTTGGCTCCCACATGCTCCACGATGATCTCATCGGATGAACCACGGTGTCGAGGATTCAATCAATCCCGTATGCAATTCCCTTTGTCAAACGGTATGTTACTTGCCCGAGATTCGATCGTCGGTATCCCAATACCTTGTTCAATCTCGTTACCGGCAAGTCTCTTTACTCGTACCGCAATGCATGATCCCGTGACTAACGCCTTAGTCACATTGAGCTCATTATGATGATGCATTACCGAGTGGGCCCAGAGATACCTCTCCGTCACACGGAGTGACAAATCCCAGTCTCGATCCGTGCCAACCCAACAGACACTTTCGGAGATACCCGTAGTGCACCTTTATAGTCACCCAGTTACGTTGTGACATTTGGCACACCCAAAGCACTCCTACGGTATCCGGGAGTTGCACGATCTCATGGTCTAAGGAAAAGATACTGGACATTGGAAAAGCTCTAGCAAACGAAACTACACGATCTTTTATGCTATGCTTAGGATTGGGTCTTGTCCATCACATCATTCTCCTAATGATGTGATCCCGTTATCAATGACATCCAATGTCCATAGTCAGGAAACCATGACTATCTCTTGATCAACGAGCTAGTCAACTAGAGGCTTACTAGGGACACGTTGTGGCCTATGTATTCACACATGTATTACGATTTCCGGACAATACAATTATAGCATGAATAATAGACGATTATCATGAACAAAGAAATATAATAATAACCATTTATTATTGCCTCTAGGGCATATTTCCAACATTCTTCGCTCAGTATCTTTTATATATTCTGAAAATAATTCCCGTGGAGTTTCAGGACTTTTGGAGATGTGCAGAATAGGTCTCTAATATTTGCTCCTTTCCAGCCCAGAATTCCAGCTGCCGGCATTCCCCCTCTGCATGTAAACCTTGTAAAATAAGAGAGAATAGGCATAAGTATTGTGACATAATGTGTAACAACAGCCCATAATGCAATAAATATCGATATAAAAGAATGATGCAAAATGGACGTATCAACTCCCCCAAGCTTAGACCTCGCTTGTCCTCAAGCGAAAGCCGAAATCGAAAAATATGTCCACATGTTTAGAGATAGAGGTGTTGATAAAAATAAAATACGGACATGAGGGCATCATGATCATTTTTATAGCAGAAACATATATATATATATATATATATATATATATATATATATATATATATATATATATTGTCATATGATCTCTTATGCTAAAGTAACAATTCAATCACAATTTCAAGTATGAATCATAAACTTCATTGAGAACCAACAAACTCTAATCTCAATCATTGAGGCAATTGCAATTTATCATAACATCAGAAAGAGTCAATAAGAGCTTCTCAGCAAGTCCACATACTCAACCATCATTTAGTCTTTCACAATTGCTAACAGTCACACGATATTTATGGTTATGAAGTTTTAGCCGGACACAGAGAAAGATAGGGGCTTATCGTTTTGCCTCCCAACTTTTTACCTCAAGGGTAATGTCAACAATAATTGTTCATGAAAACTCACATCCAATTAGCTATATATATCAGGATCTTTCCAACACATTGTGCTTACCAAAGGATAAAATGTAAAAAGGAAAGGTGAAGATCACCATGACTCTTATATGAAGTATAAGACAAGAATAAAAGATAGGCCCTTCGCAGAGGGAAGCAGAGGTTGTCATGTGCTTTATGGTTGGATGCACAAAATCTTAACGCAAAAGAACGTCACTTTATATTGCCACTTGTGATATGGACCTTTATTATGCAGTCCGTCGCTTTTATTTCTTCCACATCACAAGATCGTATAAAGCTTATTTTCTCCGCGCTAATAAATCATACATATTTAGAGAGCAATTTTTTATTGCTTGCAACGATGACAACTTACTTGAAGGATCTTACTCAATCCATAGGTAGATATGGTGGACTCTCATGGAAAAACTGGGTTTAAGGATATTTGGAAGCACAAGTAGTATTTCTACTTGGTGCAAAGAACTTGGCTAGCATGAGAGGGAAAGGCAAGCTCAACATGTTGGATGATCCATGACTATATAATTTATCTCAGATGTAAGAAAACATAACCCATTACATTGTCTTCCTTGTCCAACGTCAACTCTTTAGCGTGTCATATTTTAATGAGTGCTCACAACCATAAAAGATGTCCAAGATAGTATATTTATATGTGAAAACCTCTCTTTCTTTATTATTTCCTATTAATTGCAACGATGACCAAAACTATGTTTGTCAACTTTCAACAACTTTTATTCATCATACTCTTTTTATGTGAAGTCATTCCTCTCCATAAGATCCATATGATCCCTTTATTTCTTTTTATTCTTTCTCTTTTATTTTATTCCCTCAAGATCATAGCAAGATAATCAAGCCCTTGACTCAACACTAATCTTTATTATATATAGCTCACGGACTCGATTACATAGAAGGATCATAAAGCAAAACTGAAAGCTGGATCATGCTAGGACTTTATTATACTAGATCAAGATATTACCAAAAGGATCGAACTAAGAAAAAGGGTAAAGATAAAAGTTGTGATGGTGATCGATACCGGGGCACTCCCCCAAGCTTGGCAGTTTCCAAGGGGAGTGCCCATACCCATGTGTTTATGTCTCCTTCCTCGGAGGTGGTGATGATGGGGTTATTGATGATGTAGGCTTGTCGTCCATCTTCCAAGGCATAGGATCACCCTCATAGAAGGATGATCGAGTCTCTGGGATCCTCAAATCTGTAGCCAAACTCATCCTCTTGAATATGGGCACAATTTTGGTTTTGCAGGTCATAGATCTGAGCTTGGAGGCGCTCGATTTTCTCGTGAAGCTTGAAGATGGCCTCCCCAATGTTCTTGTCATCCAGCTTGTGGTTGTTGGTCAACTCCATGATCATTATATGGTTGGAGTCGAGTCCACGTTCCACCATCTCCTGGCACTTGAAAACTTGTTGCTCCATTGCCTCGAGCCTTGTCTCCACGCTTCCGGTCCTCCTTGGTCCCTCAACATCGCGGATGTGCAACAACCCCTCACGCATCTCAATGGTTTGAGGATGTTGCAGCACCTCCACGAGGTAGGGGTTGATGACCTTCTCGAAGAACTTGTCCTTAGGGGCACTTGAAGATGCCATGGCGATCTAGATCTGTCAGAAAAACAGCTCGAAACAAAGACAGAAGATATTTGCATGATACGGTGGTCAAAACCTTCGGGAGATTATATAATGAATTTTTTTACCGACCAAAAGAAGTATCCTACAAGAAAACGGAGTCCGGAGGGCACACGAGGTGCCCACGAGGCAGGGGGCGCGCCCTCCACCCTCGTGGAAGCCTCGTGTCCTTTCCGGACTGCTTCTTATTTTCCTATTTTCTTATATATTCCAAAACAGAGAAAAATTGCCATTAGAACTGTTTTGGAGTCGGTTTACTTACCGTACCACATACCTATTCCTTTTCGGAGTCTCAAACGTTCTGGAAAGTGTACCTTATGTATTCCTCCGGGGTTACGGTTTCAATAACATTGGTTTCAACATTTATGGTATTACCTGAGATATAATGTTTGATTCTTTGACCGTTCACCACCCTCGGATTTGTGCCTTCGAAGTTATTGTTTTTTATGGCACCGGAACGATAGACCTCCTCGATGACGTAAGGATCTTCCCATTTAGAGAGGAGTTTACCTGCAAAAAATCTTAAATGAGAGTTGTATAGCAATACATAATCACCTACATTAAACTCACGCTTTTGTATCCTTTTATCATGCCATCTTTTAACTTTTTCTTTAAACAGCTTGGCATTTTCATAGTCCTGGGTTCTCCATTCATCAAGAGAGCTAATGTGAAAAAGCCTCTTCTCATCGGCAAGTTTGAAATCATAGTTGAGCTCTTTAATAGCCCAATATGCCTTATGTTCTAGTTCAAGAGGTAAGTGACAAGCTTTACCATAAACCATTTTATACGAAGACATACCCATAGGATTCTTATATGCAGTTCTATAAGCCCATAATGCATCATCAAGTTTCTTGGACCAATTCTTTCTAGATCTATTAACAGTCTTTTGCAAAATTAATTTAATCTCTCTATTACTCAATTCTACTTGACCGCTAGACTGTGGGTGATAAGGAGATGCAATTCTATGATTAACGTCATACTTAGCAAGCATCTTACGAAAAGCACCATGAATAAAATGTGAACCACCATCAGTCATTAAATATCTAGGGACTCCAAACCTCGGAAAAAAATAACTTCTTTAAGCATCTTAATAGAGGTGTTATGATCAGCACTACTAGTTGGAATAGCTTCTACCCACTTAGTAACGTAATCAACAACAACTAAAATATGAGTATACCCATTAGAGGAAGGAAACGGTCCCATATAATCAAAGCCCCAAACATCAAATGGTTCAATAACAAGTGAATAGTTCATAGGCATTTCTTGACGTCTACTAATATTACCAATTCTTTGACATTCATCACAAGACAAAACAAACTTACAGGCATCCTTGAAGAGAGTAGGCCAATAAAAACGAATTGCAATACCTTATGTGCAGTTCTATCTCCAGCATGGTTGATACGTATCCAACGTATCTATAATTTTTGATTGTTCCATGCTATATTATATTCTGTTTTGGACATTATTGGGCTTTATTATAAACTTTTATATTATTTTTGGGACTAACCTATTAACCAGAGGCCTAGCGCAGAATTGCTATTTTTTTTTTGCCTATTTCAGAGTTTCGCAGAAAAAGAATATCAAACGGAGTCCAAACGGAATGAAACCTTCGGGAACGTGATTTTTGGAACGCACGTGATCCAGAGGACTTGGACCCTACGTCAAGAAATCAACCAGGAGGGCACGAGGTAGGGGGCGCGCGCCTACCCCCCAGGGCGCGCCCTCCACCCTCGTGGGCCCCCTGTTGCTCCACCGACGTACTCCTTCCTCCTATATATACCTACGTACCCCCAAACTACCAGATACGGAGCCAAAAACCTAATTCCACCGCCGCAACCTTCTGTACCCGTGAGATCCCATCTTGGGGCCTGTTCCGGAGCTCCGCCAGAGGGGCCATCGATCACGGAGGGCTTCTACATCAACACCATAGCCTCTCCGATGATGTGTGAGTAGTTTACCTCAGACCTTCTGGTCCATAGTTGTTAGCTAGATGGCTTCTTCTCTCTTTTTGGATCTCAATACAATGTTCTCCCCCTCTCTTGTGGAGACCTATTCGATGTAATCTTCCTTTGCAGTGTGTTTGTTGAGACCGATGAATTGTGGGTTTATGATCAAGTTTATCTATGAACAATATTTGAATCTTCTCTGAATTCTTTTATGTATGATTGGTTATCTTTGCAAGTCTCTTCGAATTATCAGTTTGGTTTGGCCTACTAGATTGATATTTCTTGCAATGGGAGAAGTGCTTAGCTTTGGGTTCAATCTTGTGGTGTCCTTTCCCAGTGACAGTAGGGGCAGCAAGGCACGTATTGTATTGTTGCCATCGAGGATAACAAGATGGGGTTTATATCATATTGCATGAGTTTATCCCTCTACATCATGTCATCTTGCTTAAAGCGTTACTCTGTTCTTATGAACTTAATACTCTAGATGCATGCTGGATACGGTCGATGTGTGGAGTAATAGTAATAGATGCAGGCAGGAGTCGGTCTACTTGTCTCGGATGTGATGCCTATATACATGATCATACCTAGATATTCTCATAACTATGCTCAATTCTGTCAATTGCTCAACAGTAATTTGTTCACCCACCGTAAACACTTATGCTCTCGAGAGAAGCCACTAGTGAAACCTATGGCCCCCGGGTCTATTTTCCATCATATTAATCTCCCGACAACAAGCTATTTCTGGCGCCGTTTTTATTTTGCTTTCTTTACTTTGCATCTTTATCATAAAAATACCAAAAATATTATCTTATCATATCTATCAGATCTCACTCTCGTAAGTGACCGTGTAGGGATTGACAATCCCTTATCGCGTTGGTTGCGAGGATTTATTTGTTTGTGTAGGTGCGAGGGACTCGTGCGTGGCCTCCTACTGGATTGATACCTTGGTTCTCAAAAACTGAGGGAAATACTTATGCTACTTTGCTTCATCACCCTTTCCTCTTCAAGGGAAAACCAATGCAGTGCTCAAGAGGTAGCAAGAAGGATTTCTGGCGCCGTTGCCGGGGAGTCTACGCAAAATTCAACATACCAAGTACCCATCACAAACCCTTATCTCCCGCATTACATTATTTGCCATTTGCCTCTCGTTTTCCTCTCCCCACACCCTTGCCGTTTTATTCGCCCTCTCTTTTCAGTTCGCTTTTTTGCTTGCTTCTTGTTTGCTCGTGTGTTGGATTGCTTGCTTGTCACGATGGCTCAAGATAATACAAAATTGTGTGACTTTACCAATACCAACAATAATGATTTCCTTAGCACTCCAATTGCTCCTCTTACCGATACTGAATCTTGTGAAATCAATGCTGCTTTGTTGAATCTTGTCATGAAAGATGAATTCGCTGGCCTTCCTAGTGAAGATGCCACTACTCATCTAAATAGCTTCGTTGATTTGTGTGATATGCAAAAGAAGAAAGATGTGGACAGTGATATTGTTAAATTGAAGCTATTTCCTTTTTCGCTTAGAGATCGTGCTAAAGCTTGGTTTTCATCTTTGCCTAAAAATAGTATTGATTCTTGGAATAAGTGCCAAGATGCTTTTATCTCTAAGTATTTTCCTCCCGCTAAGATCATCTCTCTTAGAAACGATATTATGAATTTTAAGCAAGTTGATCATGAACATGTTGCACAAGCTTGGGAGAGGATGAAATTAATGATACGTAATTGCCCTACGCATGGTTTGAATTTGTGGATGATTATACAAATTTTTTATGCCGGATTGAATTTTGCTTCTAGAAATCTTTTAGATTCGGCCACGGGACGCACTTTTATGGAAATCACTTTAGGAGAAGCTACTAAACTCCTAGATAATATTATGGTTAATTATTCTCAATGGCACACTGAAAGATCTACTAATAAAAAAGTGCATGTGATAGAAGAAATTAATGTTTTGAGTGCAAAGATGGATGAACTTATGAAATTATTTGCTACTAAGAGTGTTTCTTCTGATCCTAATGATATGCCTTTGTCTACTTTGATTGAGAATAATAATGAACCTATGGATGTGAATTTTGTTGGTAGGAATAATTTTGGTAACAACGTGTATAGAGGAAACTTTAATCCTAGGCCTTATCCTAGTAATTCCTCTAATAATTATCGTAATTCCTACAACAATTCTTATGGAAACTTTAATAATATGCCTTCTGAATTTGAGACTAGTGTTAAGGAATTTATGAATTCGCAAAAGAATTTCAATGCTTTGCTTGAAGAAAAATGCTTAAAGTGGATGAATTGGCTAGGAACGTTGATAGAATTTCTCTTGATGTTGATTCTTTAAAACTTAGATCTATTCCTCCTAAGCATGATATCAATGAGTCTCTCAAAGCCATGAGAATTTCCATTGATGAGTGCAAAAAAAGAACCGCTAGGATGCGTGCTAAGAAAGATTGCTTTGTGAAAGCGTGTTCTTCAAATTTCTATGAAAATAAAGATGAAGATCTAAAAGTTATTGATGTGTCCCCTATTAAATCTTTGTTTTGCAATATGAATCTTGATAATGATGGGACTGAATATGATCCACAGTTAACTTGAAGGCGTTCCAGAAATTCAGAGTTTTTAGATCTTGATGCTAAAATTGATAAAAGTGGGATTGAAGAGATCAAAACATTAGATAATAATGAACCCACTATTTTGGATTTCAAGGAATTTAATTATGATAATTGCTCTTTAATAGATTGTATTTCCTTGTTGCAATCCATGCTAAATTCTCCTCATGCTTATAGTCAAAATAAAGCCTTTACCAAACATATAGTTGATGCTTTGATGCAATCTTATGAAGAAAAACTTGAGTTGGAAGTTTCTATCCCTAGAAAACTTTATGATGAATGGGAACCTACTATTAAAATTAAAATTAAAGATCATGAATGCTATGCTTTGTGTGATTTGGGTGCTAGTGTTTCCACGATTCCAAAAACTTTGTGCGATTTGCTAGGATTCCGTAATTTTGATGATTGCTCTCTAAACTTGCACCTTGCGGATTCCACTATTAAGAAACCTATGGTAAGAATTAATGATGTTCTTATTGTTGCAAATAGGAACTATGTGCCCTTAGATTTTATTGTTCTTGATATAGATTGCAATCCTTCATGTCCTATTATTCTTGGTAGACCTTTCCTTAGAACGATCGGTGCAATTATTGATATGAAGGAAGGAAATATTAGATTCCAATTTCCGTTAAGGAAAGGCATGGAACACTTTCCTAGAAAGAAAATAAAATTACCTTATGAATCTATTATGAGAGCCACTTATGGATTGCCTACCAAAGATGGCAATACCTAGATCTATCCTTGCTATTATGCCTAACTAGGGGCGTTAAACGATAGCGCTTGTTGGGAGGCAACCCAATTTTATTTTTAGTTTTTTGCTTTTTGCTTCTGTTTAGGAATAAATATTTGATCTAGCCTCTGGTTAGATGTGTTTTTATGTTTTAATTAGTGTTTGTGCCAAGTTAAACCTATAGGATCTTCTTGGATGATAGTTATTTGATCTTGCTGAAAATTGCAGAAACTTTCTGTTCACGAAAATAATTGTTAAAAATCACCAGAACGTGATAAAATATTGATTCCAATTGCTTCTGATCAATAAACAAATTGTCTAGGTCTTCCTATTTTGGCTGAATTTATGGAGTTCCAGAAGTTTGCGTTATTTACAGATTACTACAGACTGTTCTGTTTTTGACAGATTCTGTTTTTCGTGTGTTGTTTGCTTATTTTGATGAATCTATGGCTAGTAAAATTGTTTATAAACCATAGAGAAGTTGGAATAAAGTAGGTTTAACACCAATATAAATAAATAATGAGTTCATTACAGTACCTTGAAGTGGTCTTTTGTTTTCTTTCGCTAACGGAGCTCACGAGATTTTCTGTTAAGTTTTGTGTTGTGAAGTTTTCAAGTTTTGGGTAAAAGATTTGATGGATTATGGAACAAGGAGTGGCAAGAGCCTAAGCTTGGGGATGCCCATGTCACCCCAAGATAATCTAAGGACACCTAAAAACCAAAGCTTGGGGATGCCCCGGAAGGCATCCCCTCTTTCGTCTAATTCCATCGGTAACTTTACTTGGAGCTATATTTTTAATCACCACATGATATGTGTTTTGCTTGGAGCGTCTTGTATGATTTGAGTCTTTGGTTTTTAGTTTACCACAATCATCCTTGCTGTACACACCTTGTGAGAGAGACACACATGATTCGGAAATTATGAATACTCTATGTGCTTCACTTATACTTTTGAGTTATATAGTTTTTGCTCTAGCGCTTCACTTATATCTTTTAGAGCACGGCGGTGGTTTTGTTTTATAGAAACTATTGTTCTCTCATGCTTCACTTAGATTATTTTGAGAGTCCTACAAAACAGCATGGTAGTTTTCTTTAACAATAATAGGCATTCAAGATTAGTAAAGAAAAAAGAAAATTCTTATGAGTGTGTTGAATACTATGAGAAGTTTGATGCTTGATAATTGTTTTGAGATATGAAGATGGTGATATTAGAGTCATGCTAGTTGAGTAGTTTTGAATTTGAGAAATACTTGTGTTAAAGTTTGTGATTCCCGTAGCATGCACGTATGGTGAACCGTTATGTGATGAAGTCGGAGCATGATTTATTTATTGATTGTCTTCCTTATGAGTGGCGGTCGGGGACGAGCGATGATCTTTTCCTACCAATCTATCCCCCTAGGATCATGCGCATAATACTTTGCTTTGATAACTTGTAGATTTTTGCAATAAGTATATGAGTTCTTTATGACTAATGTTGAGTCCATGGATTATACGCACTCTTCTTCCTTCCACCATTGCTAGCCTCTCTAATACCGCGCACTTTTCGCCGGTATCATACACCCACCATATACCTTCCTCAAAACAGCCACCATACCTACCTATCATGGCATTTCCATAGCCATTCCGAGATATATTGCCATGCAACTTACCACCGTTCCGTTTACTATGACACGCTCCATCATTGTCATATTGCTTCGCATGATCATGTGGCTGACATTGTATTTGTGGCAAAGCCACCATTCATAATTCTTTCATACATGTCATTCTTGGTTCATTGCATATCCCGGTACACCGCCGGAGGCATTCACATAGAGTCATATTTTGTTCTAAGTATTGAGTTGTAAGAAAATAAAAGTGTGATGATCATCATTTTTAGAGCATTGTCCCAAGTGAGGAAAAGATGATGGAGACTATGATTCCCCCACAAGTCAGGATGAGACTCCGGACGAAATAAAAAAAAGAAGAAAAAAAGAGGCCATAAAAAAAGAAGAAGAAAAGGCCCAAATAAAAAAAATGAGAGAAAAAGAGAGAAGGGACAATGTTACTATCCTTTTACCACACTTGTGCTTCAAAGTAGCACCATGATCTTCATGATAGAGAGTCTCTTATGATATCACTTTCATATACTAGTGGGAATTTTTCATTATAGAACTTGGCTTGTATATTCCAATGACGGGCTTCCTCAAAATGCCCTAGGTCTTCGTGAGCAAGCGAGTTGGATGCACACCCACTTAGTTTCTTTTGTTGAGCTTTCATATACTTATAGCTCTAGTGCATCCGTTGCATGGCAATCCCTACTCACTCACATTGATATCTATTGATGGGCATCTCCATAGCCCGTTGATACGCCTAGTTGATGTGAGACTATCTTCTCCTTTTTGTCTTCTCCACAACCACCATTCTATTCCACATATAGTGATATATCCATGGCTCACGCTCATGTATTGCGTGAAGATTGAAAAAGTTTGAGAATGTCAAAAGTATGAAACAATTGCTTGGCTTGTCATTGGGGTTGTGCATGATTTAAATATTTTGTGTGGTGAAGATAGAGCATAGCCAGACTATATGATTTTGTAGGGATAACTTTCTTTGCCATGTTATTTTGAGAAGACATGATTGCTTAGTTAGTATGCTTGAAGTATTATTATTTTTATGTCAATATTAAACTTTTGTCTTGAATCTTTCGGATCTGAATGTTCATACCACAATTAAGAAGAATTACATTGAAATTATGCCAAGTAGCATTCCACATCAAAAATTCTGTTTTTATCATTTACCTACTCGAGGACGAGTAGGAATTAAGCTTGGGGATGCTTGATACATCTCCAACGTATCTATAATTTTTTAGTGTTCCATGCTATATTATATTCTGTTTTGGACATTATCGGGCTTTATTATACACTTTTATATTATTTTTGGGACTAACCTATTAACCGGAGGCCCAGCCCAGAATTGCTGTTTTTTTGCCTACTTCAGAGTTTCGCAGAAAAAGAATATCAAACGGAGTCCAAACGGAATGAAACCTTCGGGAACGTGATTTTCGGAACGAACGTGATCCAGAGGACTTGGACCCTACGTCAAGAAATCAACCAGGAGGGCACGAGGTAGGGGGGCGCGCCTACCCCCCAGGGTGCGCCCTCCACCCTCGTGGGCCCCCTGTTGCTCCACCGATGTACTCCTTCCTCCTATATATACCTACGTACCCCCAAACTACCAGATACGGAGCCAAAAACCTAATGCCACCGCCGCAACCTTCTGTACCCGTGAGATCCCATCTTGGGGCCTATTCCGGAGCTTCGCCGGAGGGGGCATCGATCACGGAGGGCTTCTACATCAACACCATAGCCTCTCCGATGATGTGTGAGTAGTTTACCTCATACCTTCGGGTCCATAGTTATTAGCTAGATGGCTTCTTCTCTCTTTTTGGATCTCAATACAATGTTCTCCCCCTCTTTTGTGGAGATCTATTCGATGTAATCTTCTTTTGCGGTGTGTTTGTTGAGACCGATGAATTGTGGGTTTATGATCAAGTTTATCTATGAACAATATTTGAATCTTCTCTGAATTCTTTTATGTATGATTGGTTATATTTGCAAGTCTCTTCGAATTATCAGTTTGGTTTGCCCTACTAGATTGATCTTTCTTGCAATGGGAGAAGTGCTTAACTTTGGGTTCAATCTTGCGGTGTCCTTTCCCAGTGACAGTAGGGGCAGCAAGGCACGTATTGTATTGTTGCCATCGAGGATAACAAGATGGGGTTTATATCATATTGCATGAGTTTATCCCTCTACATCATGTCATCTTGCTTAAAGTGTTACTCTGTTCTTATGAACTTAATACTCTAGATGCATGCTGGATAGCGGTCGATGTGTGGAGTAATAGTAGTAGATGCAGGCAGGAGTCGGTCTACTTGTCTCGGACGTGATGCCTATATACATGATCATACCTAGATATTCTCATAACTATGCTCAATTCTGTCAATTGCTCAACAGTAATTTTTTCACCCACCGTAAATACTTATGCTCTCGAGAGAAGCCACTAGTGAAACCTATGGCCCCCGGGTCTATTTTCCATCATATTAATCTCCCGACAACAAGCTATTTCTGGCGCCGTTTTTATTTTGCTTTCTTTACTTTGCATCTTTATCATAAAAATACCAAAAATATTATCTTATCATATCTATCAGATCTCACTCTCGTAAGTGACCGTGTAGGGATTGACAACCCCTTATCGCGTTGGTTGCGAGGATTTATTTGTTTGTGTAGGTGCGAGGGACTCGTGCGTGGCCTCCTACTGGATTGATACCTTGGTTCTCAAAAACTGAGGGAAATACTTACACTACTTTGCTACATCACCCTTTCCTCTTCAAGGGAAAACTAACGCAGTGCTCAAGAGGTAGCAATGGTGTCCTCCGTAAGCCTCGGAGTGACACTTGCGTAGGATCTGTTCCTGTTCATGCTCAGGTACACAACTTCTAATAACACCATCTACTCCTTCTTTATAAAGATGTGGGTCATCCCAGAAGTAATGTCTTAAATCATAGAAGAACTTTTTCTTTTGCTGGTATGTGAAACTAGGTGGTATAAATTTAGCAACAATATAATTAGCATAATGAGCATACCATGGAGCAGTACGAGAAGCATTTATGACAGCTAATTGTTCATCAGGGAAGCTATCATCAATAGGTAGTGGGTCATCAAGAACATTCTCTAACCTAGACAAATTGTCTGCAACGGGGTTCTCAGCTCCCTTTCTATCAATAATATGCAAATCAAATTCTTGTAGTAGGAGAACCCATCTAATAAGTCTAGGTTTAGCATCGTTCTTTTTCCATAAGATATTTAATAGCAGCATGATCAGTGTGAACAGTTACTTTAGAATCAACAATATAAGGTCTGAACTTATCACAAGCAAATACAACTGCTAAAAATTCTTTTTCAGTTGTAGCATAATTTCTCTGGGCACTGTCTAGAGTTTTACTAGCATATTGGATAACATTTAATTTCTTATCAACTCTTTGTCCTAGAACAACCCCTACAACATAATCACTAGCATCACACATAATTTTCAAATGGTAAATTCCAATTAGGAGGCTGAACAATAGGTGTAGAAATCAAAGCCTTTTTAAGTATTTCAAATGCTTCTACACAATCATCATCAAAGACAAAAGGAACATCTTTTTGTAAGAGATTAGTCAGAGGCCGAGAAATTTTAGAAAAGTCCTTAATGAACCTCCTATAAAAACCGGCATGACCAAGGAAACTTCTTATACCTTTAATGTCCTTGGGACATGGGATCTTTTCAATAGCATCAACTTTAGCTTTATCAACTTCAATACCTCCTTCAGAAATTTTATGCCCCAAGACAATGCCTTCATTAACCATAAAGTGGCACTTCTCCCATTTCAAAACAAGATTAGTTTCTTCACATCTCTGCAAAACTCGATCAAGGTTGCTCAAGAAATCATCAAAAGAAGTTCCGTACACGGAGAAATCATCCATGAAAACCTCAACAATCTTTTCACAAAGGTCAGATAATATAGCATTCATACATCTTTGAAAGGTAGCAGGTGCATTACATAAACCAAAAGGCATACATCTATAAGCAAAGGTACCGAAAGGGAAAGTAAAACTTGTCTTTTCTTGATCCTCTTTTGACACAGGTATTTGAGAGAAACCAGAATAACCATCTAGAAAGCAAAAATGTGTATGTTTGGATAGTCTTTCTAGCATTTGATCAATAAAAGGTAAAGGGTAATGATCCTTTTTAGTAGCTTTATTTAATTTGCGGAAATCAATTACCATTCTATAACCTGTAACAATTCTTTGTGGAATCAGTTCATCTTTATCATTAGGAATAACAGTAATACCTCCCTTCTTAGGGACACAATGGACAGGACTTACCCACTGACTATTAGCAACGGGATAAATTATACCTGCCTCCAGAAGCTTTAGTATTTCTTTTGTTACCACTTCTTTCATCTTAGGATTTAACCGTCGTTGGTGATCAACAACTGGTTTAGCGTCTTTCTCCAATTTTATTTTGTGCTGGCATAGAGTGGGACTAATGCCCTTAAGATCATCAACAGTATATCCAATAGCAGCACAGTGCTTCTTCAGAGTTTTCAATAATTTCTTTTCTTCATGCTCTGAAAGGTTAGCACTAATAATAACAGGCTATATCTCTTTCTCATCAAGATAAGCATATTTAAGAGTATCTGGTAAAGGTTTAAGCTCAGACACAGGATCACCCTTAGGTGGAGGAGGATCCCCTAGGATTTCAACAGGCAAGTTGTGTTTCAAAATAGGTCCCTGTCTAAAGAATACTTCATCTATTTCCCTTCTTTCCTTCATAAACATATCATTTTCATGGTCTAGCAAATATTGTTCTAAAGGATCACTAGGAGGCACGACAATAGAAGCAAGACCAATAATTTCATCTTTACTAGGCAATTCTTTATCATGGGGTTGTCTACGAAATTTAGCAAAATTAAACTCATGAGACATGTCTAGAAACAATATCCTTATTGCAGTCTATCTTAGCATTAACAGTATTCAAGAAGGGTCTACCAAATATAATGGGACAGAAGTCATCTTGTGGGGAACCAAGAACAAGAAAATCAGCAGGATATTTAACTTTCCCACACAAGACTTCAACATCTCTAACAATCCCAACTGGTGAAATAGTATCTCTATTGGCAAGCTTAATTGTAACATCAATTTCCTCTATCTCAGCAGGTGCAATATCATGCATAATTTCTTTATATAAGGAATGAGGTATTGCACTTGCACTAGCACCCATATCACATAAGCCATGATAGCAATGATCTCCTATTTAACAGAAATAATAGGCATGCCTACAACAGGCCTATGTTTATTTTTAGTATCAGGTCTAGCAATTCTAGAAGCTTCATCACAGAAGTAAATAACATGCCCATCAATATTATCGGCCAAGAGATCTTTAACCATAGCAATATTAGGTTCAACTTTAATTTGCTCAGGGGGTTTGGGTGTCTTAATATTACTTTTGTTGACCACAGTTGAAGCTTTAGCATGATCCTTTATTCTAACAGGGAAAGGTGGTTTCTCAATATAAGCAGTAGGAACAACACGATCATTATAAGTGATAGTCTTTCCTTCAACTTTAATAGGTGCAACTACTTTTACATCAATGGGAGGATTATATTTAAACCACTTCTCCTTAGGGAGATCAACATGAGTAGCAAAGGATTCACAGAAAGAAGCTACTATCTCAGAGTCAAGTCCATCTTTAGTGCTAAATTCACGAAAAGCATCGGTATCCATAAAAGATTTAACACAATCAAACTTAGGTGTTATACCTGACTCCTTACCTTCGTCGAGATCCCAATCTTTAGAGTTGTGTTTAATTCTTTCCAATAAATCCCATTTGAATTCAATAGTCTTCATCATAAAGGATCTAGTACAAGAAGTATTGAGCATGGAGCGATTACTGAGAGAAAGCCGAGCATAAATTTTTTGAATAATCATTTCTTTTGAGAGCTCATGATTGGGGCATGAATATAACATTGACTTAAGCCTCCCCCAAGCTTGAGAGATGCTTTCTCCTTCGCGAGGCCAAAAATTATATATATAATTATGATCACGATGAAGAAGATGCATAGGACAACACTTCTGATGAAATTCCAATTTCAATCGTTTGTAGTTCCGTGATCCCATATCATCACATAGCCTAAACCATGTCAATGCCTCTCCCTTCAAAGATAAAGGGAAAACCTTCTTCTTGATAACATCCTTGGGCATACCTGCAAGCTTAAATAATCCACAAACTTCATCCACATAGATTAGGTGCAAATCGGGATGTAATGTTCCGTCTCCTGCAAAAGGATTAGCTAGCAGTTTCTCTATCATACCCGAAGGAATTCAAAGCAAACATTTTCAGTAAGTTCGGTAGGTTGAGGAGCAACTCTTTGCTCTACTGGTCGGGGCGAAGATACCCCGAACAAGCCCCTCAAAGGATTATGTTCCATAGTAACAAGTGACAGTAAATTTCAGCACACTATATAAATTTTTCCTTACCAAATTCCACCTACCAAAGGCGCTTCACTCCCCGGAAACAGCGCCAGAAAAGAGTCTTGATGACCCACAAGTGTAGGGGATCAATCGTAGCCTTTTCGCTAAGTAAGAGGTTCGAACCCAACGAGGAGCAGAAGGAAATGATAAGCGGTTTTCAGCAAGGTATTCTCTGCAAGCATTGAAATTATCGGTAACAGATAGTTTTGTGATAAGATAAATTGTAACGAGCAACAAGTAAATAAAGTAAATAAGGTGCAGCAAGATGGCCCAATCCTTTTTGTAGCAAAGGACAAGCCTGGAAAAACTCTTATATAAAGGAAAGTGCTCCCGAGGACACATGGGAATTCTCGTCAAGCTAGTTTTCATCACGCTCATATGATTCGCGTTCGGTACTTTGATAATTTGATATGTGGGTGGACCGGTGCTTGGGAACTGCCCTTACTTGGACAAGTACCCCACCTATGATTAACCCCTATTGCAAGCATCCGCAACTACAACAGAAGTATTAAGGTAAACCTAACCATAGCATGAAACATATGGATCCAGAACAGCCCCTTACGAAGCAACACATAAACTAGTGTTTAAGCTTCTGTCACTCTAGCAACCCAACATCTACTTATTACTTCCCAATGCCCTCCTCTAGGCCCAAACAATGGTGAAGTGTCATGTAGTCGACGTTCACATGACACCACTAGAGGAAAGACAACATACATCTCATCAAAATATCGAACGAATACCAAATTCACATGACTACTTATAGCAAGACTTCTCCCATGTCCTCAGGAAAAAATGTAACTACTCACAAAGCATATTCATGTTCATAATCTAAGGGGTATTAATATGCATAATGGATCTGAACATATGATCTTCCACCAAGTAAACCAACTAGCATCAACTACAAGGAGTAATCAACACTACTAGCAACCCACAGGTACCAATCTGAGGTTTGGATACAAAGATTGGATACAAGAGATAAACTTGGGTTTGAGATGAGATGGTGCTGGTGAAGTTGATGGAGATTGACCCCCTCCCGATGAGAGGATCGTTGGTGATGATTTCCCCCTCCCGGAGGGAAGTTTCCCCGGCAGAACAGCTCCGTCGGAGCCCTAGATTGGTTCCGCCAAGGTTCCGCCTCGTGGCGGCGGAGTTTCGTCCCGTGAGCTGGCTTATGATTTTTTCCTCGACGAAAGACTCCATATAGCCAAAGATGGGCATCAGAGGGCCACCAGGGGGCCCACGAGGCAGGGGGCACGCCCAGGGGGGGTAGGGCGCGCCCCCACCCTCGTGGACGGTGGGTGGCCCCCCTCTGGTGCTTTCTTCGCTCAGTATTTTTATATATTCTGAAAATAATTCCCGTGGAGTTTCAGGACTTTTGGAGATGTGCAGAATAGGTCTCTAATATTTGCTCCTTTTCCTGCCCAGAATTCCAGCTGCCGACATTCCCCCTCTTCATGTAAACCTTGTAAAATAAGAGAGAATAGGCATAAGTATTGTGACATAATGTGTAACAACAACCCATAATGCAATAAATATTGATATAAAAGCATGATGCAAAATGGACATATCAGTGATGCATAGCAACGAGAGAGGAAGAGTGTTGTCCACGTACCCTCATATACCATAAGCGGAAGCGTTATGACAACGTGGTTGATGTAGTCGAACGTCTTCACGATCCGACCGATCCTAGCACCGAAGGTACGACACCTCCGCGATCTGCACACGTTTAGCTCAGTGACGTCCCACGAACTCTAGATCCAGCTGAGTGTCGAGGGAGAGTTTCGTCAGCACGACGGCGTGATGACGATGATGATCAAGCTACCGGAACAGGGCTTCGCCTAAGCACCACTACGATATGACTGAGGTTGATTATGGTGGAGGGGGGCACCACACACGGTTAAGACAATGATCAACTTGTGTGTCTATGGGGTGCCCCCTCCCCCGTATATAAAGGAGTGGAGGAGGGGGAGGGCCGGCCCTCTATGGCGCGCCCTAGGGGAGTCCTACTCTCACGGGGAGTAGGATTCCCCCCTTCCAAGTAGTATGAGTAGGAGAGAAGGAAGGGGAGGAGGGAGGGAAGGAAAGGGGGGGCGGCCCCCACCCAATTCGGATTAGGCTAGGGGGGCGCGCCTCCCACTTTTTCCCTTCCTCTCCTCTATTCCACTAAGGCCCAATAAGGTCCATATACTCCCCGGGGGGTTCCGGTAACCTCCCGGTACTCCGAAAAATGCCCGAACTCAGCTGGAACCATTCCGATGTCCAAACATAGGCTTCCAATATATCGATCTTTATGTCTCAACCATTTCGAGACTCCTCGTCGTGTCCATGATCATATCCGGGACTCCGAACTACCTTCGGTACATCAAAACACATAAACTCATAATACCGATCGTCACCGAACATTAAGCGTGCAGACCCTACGGGTTCGAGAACTATGTAGACATGACCGAGACTCATCTCCGATCAATAACCAATAGCGGAACCTGGATGCTCATATTGGTTCCTACATATTCTACGAAGATCTTTATCGGTCAAACCGCACAACAACATACGTTGTTCCCTTTGTCATCGGTATGTTACTTTGCCCGAGATTCGATCGTCGGTATCTCAATACCTAGTTCAATCTCGTTACCGGCAAGTCTCTTTACTCGTTCTGTAATGCATCATCCAGCAACTAACTCATTAGTTACATTGCTTGCAAGGCTTATAGTGATGTGCATTACCGAGAGGGCCCAAAGATACCTCTCTAATATTCGGAGTGACAAATCCTAATCTTGATCTATGCCAACTCAAAAAACACCATCGGAGACACCTCTAGAGCATCTTTATAGTCACCCAGTTACGTTGTGACGTTTGATAGCACACTAAGTGTTCCTCCGGTATTCGGGAGTTGCATGATCTCATAGTCATAGTAACATGTATAAGTTATGGAGAAAGCAATAGCAACAAACTAAACGATCATCGCGCTAAGCTAACGGATGGGTCAAGTCAATCACATCATTCTCTAATGATGTGATCCCGTTAATCAAATGACAACTCATGTCTATGGTCAGGAAACATAACCATCATTGATTCAACGAGCTAGTCAAGTAGAGGCATACTAGTGACACTCTGTTTGTCTATGCATTCACACATGTACTAAGTTTCCGGTTAATACAATTCTAGCATGAATAATAAACTTTTATCATGATATAAAGAAATATAAATAACAATTTATTATTGCCTCTAGGGCACATTTCCTTCGGTCTCCCACTTGCACTAGAGTCAATAATAATCTAGATTACATTGTAATTCTAACACCCATGGAGTCTTTGTGCTAATCATGTTTTGCTCATGAGAGAGGCTTAGTTAATGGGTCTAAAACATTCAGATCCGTATGTATCTTGCAAATCTCTATGTCTCCCTTCTTGACTTGATCGCGGATGGAATTGAAGCGTCTCTTGATGTGCTTGGTTCTCTTGTGAAATCTGGATTCCTTTGCCAAGGCAATTGCACCAGTATTGTCACAAAAGATTTTCGTTGGACCCGATGCACTAGGTATGACACCTAGATCGGATATGAACTCCTTCATTTTCTGCTTCCGAAGCAGCTATGTACTCCGCTTCACACGTAGATCCCGCCACGACGCACTTCTTGGAACTGCACCAACTGACAGCTCCACCATTTAATAAAAATACGTATCCGGTTTGTGACTTAGAGTCATCTGGATCGGTGCCAAAGCTTGCATCGACGTAACGGTTTACGACGAGCTCTTTGTCACCTCCATAAACGAGAAACATATCCTTAGTCCTTTTCAGGTATTTCAGGATGTTCTTGACCGCTGTCCAGTGATCCACTCCTGGATTACTTTAGTACCTCCCTGCTAAACTAATAGCAGTGCACACATCAGGTCTGGTACACAACATTGCATACATGATAGAACCTATGGCTGAAGCATAGGGAATGACTTCCATTTTCTCTCTATCTTCTGCAGTGGTCGGGCATTGAGTCTGACTCAACTTAAGACCTTGTAAAACAGGCAAGAACCCTTTCTTTGCTTGATCCATTTTGGACTTCTTCAAAACTTTATCAAGGTATGTGCTTTGTGAAAGTCCAATTAAGCGTCTTGATCTATCTCTATAGATCTTGATGCCCAATATATAAGCAGCTTCACCGAGGTCTTTCATTGAAAAATTCTTATTCAAGTATCCTTTTATGCTATTCAGAAATTCAGTATCATTTCCGATCAACAATATGTCATCTACATATAATATCAGAAATGTTACAGAGCTCCCACTCACTTTCTTGTAAATACAGGCTTCTTCAAAAGTCTGTATAAAACCGTATGCTTTGATCACACTATCAAAGCGTATATTCCAACTCCGAGAGGCTTGCACCAGTCCATAAATGGATCGCTAGAGCTTACATAGTTTGTTAGCACCTTTTGGATCGAAAAAACCTTCTGGTTGCATCATATACAACTCTTCTTTAAGATATCCATTAAGGAATGCAGTTTTGACATCCATTTGCCAAATTTCATAATCATAAAATGCGGCAATTGCTAACATGATTCGGACGGACTTAAGCATCGCTACAGGTGAGAAGGTCTCATCGTAGTCAACTCCTTGAACTTGTCGAAAACCTTTTGCAACAAGTCGAGCTTTGTAGACAGTAACATTACCGTCAGCGTCAGTCTTCTTCTTGAAGATCCATTTATTCTCTATGGCCTGCCGATCATCGGGCAAGTCAACCAAAGTCCACACTTTGTTCTCATACATGGATCCCATCTCAGATTTCATGGCCTCAAGCCATTTTGCGGAATCTGGGCTCATCATCGCTTCCTCATAGTTCGTAGGTTCGTCATGGTCAAGTAACATGACCTCCAGAACAGGATTACCGTACCACTCTGGTGCGGATCTTACTCTGGTTGACCTACGAGGTTCGGTAGTAACTTGATCAGAAGTTTCATGATCATCATCATTAGCTTCCTCACTTACTGGTGTAGGAATCACTGGAACAGATTTCAGTGACGAACTATTTTCCAATAAGGGAGAAGGTACTCTTACCTCATCAAGTTCTACTTTCCTCCCACTCACTTCTTTCGAGAGAAACTCCTTCTCTAGAAAGGATCCATTTTTAGCAACGAATATCTTGCCTTCGGATCTGTGATAGAAGGTGTACCCAACAGTATCCTTTGGGTATCCTATGAAGACACATTTCTCCGATTTGGGTTCGAGCTTATCAGGTTGAAGCTTTTTCACATAAGCATCGCAGTGCCAAACTTTAAGAAACGACAACTTGGGTTTCTTGCCAAACCACAGTTCATAAGGTGTTGTCTCAACGGATTTTGATGGTGCCCTATTTAACGTGAATGCAGCTGTCTCTAAAGCATAACCCCAAAACGATAGCGGTAAATCAGTGAGAGACATCATAGATCGCACCATATCTAATAAAGTGCGGTTACGACGTTCGGGCACACCATTACGTTGTGGTGTTCCAGGTGGCGTGAGTTGCGAAACTATTCTGCATTGTTTCAAATGAAGACCAAACTCATAACTCAAATATTCACCTCCACGATCAGATCGTAGAAACTTGATTTTCTTGTTACGATGATTTTCCACTTCACTTTGAAATTGTTGAACTTTTCAAATGTTTCAGACTTATGTTTCATCAAGTAGATATACTCATATCTGCTCAAATCATTTGTAAAGGTAAGAAAATAACGATATCTGCCGCGAGCCTCAATGTTCATTGGACCACATACATCAATATGTATGATTTCCAATAACTCTGTTGCTCGCTCCATTTTTCCGGAGAATGGAGTTTTAGTCATCTTGCCCATGAGGCATGGTTCGCAAGTATCAAGTGATTCATAATCAAGTGATTCCAGAAGTCCATCAGAATGGAGTTTCTTCATGCGCTTTACACCAATATGACCCAAACGGCAGTGCCACAAATAAGTTGTACTATCATCATCAACTCTGCATCTTTTGGCTTCAATACTATGAACATGTGTATCACTACTATCAAGATTTAGTAAAAATAGACCACTCATCAAGGGTGCATGACCATAAAAGATATTACTCATATAAATAGAACAACCATTATTCTCTGATTTAAATGAATAACCGTCTCGCATCAAACAAGATCCAGATATAATGTTCATGCTCAACGCTGGCACCAAATAACAATTATTTAGGTCTAAAACTAATCCCGAAGGTAGATGTAGAGGTAGCGTGCCAACGGCGATCACATCGACTTTGGAACCATTTCCCACACGCATCGTCACCTCGTCCTTAGCCAATCTTCGCTTAGTCCGCAGCCCCTGTTTTGAGTTGCAAATATTAGCAACAGAACCAGTATCAAATACCCAGGCGCTACTGCGAGCATTAGTAAGGTACACATCAATAACATGTATATCAAATATACCTTTCACTTTGCCATCCTTCTTCTCCGCCAAATACTTAGGGCAGTTCCGCTTCCAGTGACCAGTCCCTTTGCAGTAGAAGCACCCAGTTTCAGGCTTAGGTCCAGACTTGGGTTTCTTCACTTGAGCAGCAACTGACTTGTTGTTCTTCTTGAAGTTCCCCTTCTTCCCTTTACCCTTTTTCTTGAAACTAGTGGTCTTGTTGACCATCAACACTTGATGCTCCTTCTTGATTTCTACCTCCGCAGCCTTTAGCATTGCGAAGAGCTCGGGAATAGTCTTATCCATCCCTTGCATATTATATTTCATCATGAAGCTCTTGTAGCTTGGTGGCAGTGATTGAAGAACTCTGTCAATGACACTATCATCACGAAGATTAACTCCCAGCTGAGTCAACTGGTTGTGGTACCTAGACATTCTGAGTATATGTTCACTGACATAACTATTCTCCTTCATTTTGCAGCTGTAGAACTTATTGGAGACTTCATATCTCTCAATCCGGGCATTTGCTTGAAATATTAACTTCAACTCTTGGAACATCTAATATGCTCCATGACGTTCAAAACGTCGTTGAAGTCCCGGTTCTAAGCCGTAAAGCATGGCACACTGAACTATCGAGTAGTCATCAGCTTTGCTCTGCCAGGTGTTCACAACATCTGGCGTTGCTCCTGCAGCAGGTTTGTCACCTAACGGTGCTTCCAGGACGTAATTCTTCTGTGCAGCAATGAGGATTATCCTCAAGTTACGGACCCAGTCCGTGTAGTTGCTACCATCATCTTTCAACTTAGCTTTCTCTAGGAACGCATTAAAATTCAACGGAACAACAGCACGGGCCATCTATCTACAACAACATAGACATGCAAAATACTATCAGGTACTAAGTTCATGATAAATTAAAGTTCAATTAATCAAATTACTTAAGAACTCCCACTTAGATAGACATCTCTCTAATCATCTAAGTGATCACGTGATCCATATCAACTAAACCATGTCCGATCATCATGTCAGATGGAGTAGTTTTCAATGGTGAACATCACTATGTTGATTCACGCTCGACCTTTCGGTCTCAGTGTTCCGAGGCCATATCTGCATATGCTAGGCTCGTCAAGTTTAACCCGAGTATTCTGCATGTGCAAAACTGGCTTGCACCCGTTGTATGTGAACGTAGAGCTTATCACACCCGATCATCACGTGGTGTCTCGGCACGACGAACTGTAGCAATGGTGCATAATCAGGGAGAACACTTGTACCTTGAAATTTAGTGAGAGATCATCTTATAATGCTACCGTCGAACTAAGCAAAATAAGATGCATAAAGGATAAACATCACATGCAATCAATATAAGTGATATGATATGGCCGTCATCATCTTGTGCCTTTGATCTCCATCTCCAAAGCACCGTCATGATCACCATCGTCACCGGCTTGACACCTTGATCTCCATTGAAGCATCGTCGTCGTCTCGCCAACTATTGCTTCTACGACTATCGTTGCCGCTTAGTGATAAAGTAAAGCAATTACATGGTGATTGCATTTCATACAATAAAGCGACAACCATATGACTCATGCCAGTTGCCGATAACTCTGTTACAAAACATGATCATCTCATACAATAAAATTTAGTATCATGTCTTGACCATATCACATCACAACATGCCCTGCAAAAATAAGTTAGACATCCTCTACTTTGTTGTTGCAAGTTTTACGTGGCTGCTACGGGCTGAGCAAGAACCGTTCTTACCTACGCATCAAAAACCACAACGCGGTATAGTGATTGCTTTTTGATCTTCAGAAAGAACCCTGTTCATTGAATCCGATTCAACTAAAGTTGGAGAAACTGACACCCACCAGCCACCTGTGTGCGAAGCACGTCGGTAGAACTAGTCTCGCATAAGCGTACGCATAATGTCGGTCTGAGCCGCTTCATCCAACAATACCGCTGAATCAAGAATCAACTAGTGACGGCAAGCAATATGTATATACCCACGCCCACAACTCCTTTGTGTTCTACTCGTGCATATAACATCTACGCATAGACCTGGCTCGGATGCCACTGTTGGGTAACACAGTAATTTCAAAAAAATTCCTACACACACGCAAGATCTATCTAGGTGATGCATAGCAACGAGAGGGGAAAAGTGTTGTCCACGTACCCTCGTAGACCGTAAGCGGAAGCGTTATGATAATGCGGTTGATGTAGTCGAACGTCTTCACGATCCGACCGATCCTAGCACCGAAGGTACGGCACCTCCGCGATCTGCACACGTTTAGCTCGGTGATGTCCCACGAACTCTAGATCCATCTGAGTGTCGAGGGAGAGTTTCGTCAGCACGACGGCATGATGACGGTGATGATGAATCTACCGGAACAGGGCTTCGCCTAAGCACCACTACTATATGACCGAGGTGGATTATGGTGGAGGGGGGCATCGCACACGGTTAAGACAATGATCAACTTGTGTGTCTATGGGGTGCCCCTCGCCCCCGTATATAAAGGAGTGGAGGAGGGGGGAGGGCCGGCCCTCTATGGTGCGCCCTAGGAGAGTCCTACTCCCACCGGGAGTAGGATTCCCCCCTTCCAAGTAGTAGGAGTAGGAGAGAAGGAAGGGGAGGAGAGAGGGAAGGAAAGGGGGGGGGACGGCCCCCACCCAATTCGGATTGGGCTAGGGGAGCGCGCCTCCCACTTTTCCCCTTCCTCTCCTCTATTCCACTAAGGCCCAATAAGGCCCATATACTCCCCGGGGGGTTCCGGTAACCTCTCGGTACTCCGGAAAATGCCCGAACTCATCTGGGACCATTCTGATGTCCAAACATAGGATTCCAATATATCGATCTTTATGTCTCGACCATTTAGAGACTCCTCATCCTGTCCGTGATAATATCCGGGACTCCGAACTACCTTCGGTACATCAAAACACATAAACTCATAATATCGATCGTCACCGAACGTTAAGCGTGCGGACGCTACGGGTTCGAGAACTATGTAGACATGACCAAGACTCATCTCCGGTCAATAACCACTAGCGGAACCTGGATGCTCCTATTGGTTCCTACATATTCTACGAAGATCTTTATCGGTCAAACCGCCCAATAACATATGTTGTTCCCCTTGTCATCGGTATGTTACTTGCCCGAGATTCGATCGTCGGTATCTCAATACCTAGTTCAATCTCATTACCGGCAAGTCTCTTTACTCGTTCTATAATGCATCATCCCGCAACTAACTCATTAGTTACATTGCTTGCAAGGCTTATAGTTATGTGCATTACCCAGAGGGCCCAGAGATGCCTCTCCGATATTCAGAGTGACAAATCCTAATATTGATCTATGCCAACTCAACAAACACCATCGGAGACACCTGTAGAGCATCTTTATAGTCACCCAGTTACGTTGTGACGTTTGATAGCACACTAAGTGTTCCTACGGTATTCGGGAGTTGCATGATCTCATAGTCATAGGAACATGTATAAGTTATGGAGAAAGCAATAGCAACAAACTAAACGATCATCGTGCTAAGCTAATGGATGGGTCAAGTCAATCACATCATTCTCTAATGATGTGATCCCGTTAATCAAATGACAACTCATGTCTATGGTCAGGAAAAATAACCATCATTGATTCAACGAGCTAGTCAAGTAGAGGCATACTAGTGACACTCTGTTTGTCTATGTATTCACACATGTACTAAGTTTCCGGTTAATACAATTCTAGCATGAATAATAAACATTTATCCTGATATAAGGAAATATAAATAACAACTTTCTTATTGCCTCTAGGGCATATTTCCTTCAGATGCTTGTAGCTTTTATATGCTAGATTGAGTGTGGGATGGGTGACTAAATAGGAGGGGAAGTCGAGGGAAGGGGAGAGTTGGTTAGTGCTTCAACCCGAAGATAAGCTCGTGGCAAAGTGGAAGAAGTTGAATCTACAGAGGAGATTGAGGATATGTGAAAAGGGAAATGTGACCTCTCTATGTGTGTTTTGGAATAGATGTATTTGTTAGGCAACAACACTTGCCATACACCTTCCTTGTTAAGAAACTTAAACATCCATTTTTTCAGTGAGCACTTGTTCTTAGTTTCGACATTCTTAATGCCCAAATCACCTTGATCCATAGGCCTACCCAAGATCTCCCACCTAGCATGTTTGTACTTTCGTTTTTGCTCCTCGCATTGCTAGAAGAACCCATAATGGAAAAATTCTATCCTCTTTAGCACCCCTCTAGTTATCTCAAGCAGAGAGCATGAACATCCGTAGGATAGTAAGAACAACGTTGGTGAGGGTAAGTTGCTCTCCATATGACAAAAGCTTAGACTTCCAACTGTGAGGTTCTTTCCGAAACAGTATTCGATTATTTTTCATTCTTTGTTGGTGATCTTGCAGTGATGAATGAGAATTCCAAGTTATGTAAATGGAAGGGAGCCCAACTCCTAGCCAAACAATTAGCTATACTGACTCCCTTCCTATTTGGACTTACCAAAATAGAAGAGCTAACATTTGCGGAACTAACTTTCAGACCCGAAAGTGTCCGAGAAGACAAATGATCAACTTCATATTAACCATCTTTTGAAGGTCATGTTCCATAAAAATGTCTGTGTGTCATCCACATACTAGAGTATAGACGCAACTCCATCAACAAATGAGGAATAAGGCCCCCAACCTGATCATCCTCCTTAGCACTTGCTATGAGAATGACCAACATATCCACCATGATAATTAAACATGATTGGGGACATGGGGTCACCTTGCCTCGGTCACTTTAGGCATTCCCTCCAGGTGGAAGGTTATATAGTCGGTGCAAAAGGACGTGTACGTGCATTGATTCACCCAGTATCTTCCGATGCGGATTCCCTCTTAATAGTATGGGATTCCTACGACCAGAGAAATAAATACGTGGGAACCACTGTCTTCGATCTTTTCCGTCCGAAGGGAATGCCTAACCTTCTTGTACCAAACAAGATGTACATGAGTAAGTTGGCACATGATTAGTCCGCATAGTAGATTGTTGTCGGTGTACAAAAGTAGGGGCTCTCCTTTTGACCCCTTTACTTGTGCACGGGCAGTCAGAGCCGCGCGCCACGACCACACTTAGCAGGGCACAGGAGGGAATCCGGAGAGAAGCCGAAGCATGAGACAACCAAGGCAACACCAAGACCAGAAACGCAGGAGAGCAAGAGGGCGAGGTGGACTCCCTCGGCGAGATCCTTGCCGAGGCAGCCTCCACTGCCCCGGCAAGAGCCTTGCCGAGGCAACTTGCCCGATGCCAGCGGAGCAAGCCACCCTTGAGCCCACAGGCTCCAACCCAACCAACTACATTGGAACCAAGGCTCGGGAGGTGCCTTTGTGGTGGCATGCAAATCTTCATCAAGATCATAAACATGTGAGATCAGATGAGGTCCAGAAGACGGCGACCCTCGGTGGGATCCTAGCCGAGGAAATCCACAAGACCCCCGGCAAAACCCTTGCCGGGGACGACTGCAAAGCCACGGCAAGACCCTTGCCGCGTGCCTCTGCGCCTCCCTCCTTTTATGGGGAAGGCGCGAGCCGCCTCTTTACCACGATGTGACGCATGCATGCGGAAACCGCCCCACGCATGACCCCCATGTCACGCACGACCCTCCACGTCGCGCGTTCAATGCGGGTCGTGGGGAAGCGCAGCGGACGAGAGGTTACTGCAGTAAAATCCACCCCACCTGTCCGCGCACCGTTCTGGGCCTAGCCAACAACGCGTCGCGCTTATGTGTGGCCCAGGCCCGGGGGCTCCTGTCAGTGTACAAAAGTAGGGGCTCTCCTTTTGACCCCTTTACTTGTGCATGGGCAGTCAGAGCCACGCGCCGCGGCCACACTTAGTAGGGCAAAGGAGGGAAGCCGGAGAGAAGCCGAAGCACGAGACAACCAAGGCAACGCCAAGACCAGAAGCACATGAGGGCAAGAGGGCGAGGTGGACTCCCTTGGCAAGATCCTTGCGGAGGCAGCCCCCCACAGCCCCGGGAAGAGCTTTGCCGGGGCAACTTGCCCAACACCAGCAGAGCGAGCCACCCTTGAGCCCACAGGCTCCAACCCAACCAACTACGTTGGAGCCAAGGCTCGGGAGGCGCCTCTGTGGTGGCATGCAAATCTTCGTCAAGATCGGAAACATATGAGATCAGATGAGGACCAGAAGACGACGACCCTCGGCAGGATCCTAGCCGAGGAAATCCACAAGACCCCTGCCAGGACTCTTGCCGGGGACGACAGCAACGCCACGGCAAAACCCTTGCTGGACCCCCGGCAAGACCCTTGCCGAGGGCATCAGCAGGGCCACTGCCAGGCCCGCGCCAGCCAAGACTCCACCGCCGTCCCCATGCGGCTGCCAGCTCAACCAGTTGAGCAGGCGTCTGCGTGGCGACGTGTGGCCTCTACGCCGACCCAGCAAGCTCCTGCATGGTGGCATGCAAGTCTTCCTGAAGGCTCCACCACCGCGCCAGCCCAGCAGCCAGCCAACGTGGCGCCACGACGCCCCGTCAGCTCGGACGCATGTCAAGGCAGGGCGAGGCGGCGACAACTGGGACGTCGTTCCCTGGCGTCCCCGATAAAGCAAGGGGGGCACGTCGGTAGTGCATTAAATGCGTTTGTCCTATGGTCCCAGAGGATAGGCTCATCAACTGTAGACCTTTCCACCTCTTGTGTGCCACTGTGGCGACCCCTTTTTTGCCTATAAAAGGAGGCCCGAGGCGACCAGGAGGGGGATTCAGCTCTTTTGGGCAAGTTGCACCCCGTAGCTAGCTCAAGAACACAAGAACACTCAAATACATCCACCAAAGCAGGACTAGGGTATTACGCATCTTCGCGGCCCGAACCTGGGTCAACAATCCGTGTGCTCCCTGTCAGACCCGCTCTTCTCACAACCCCGCGCCCGCCTACCGTAGAAGGGATCCTAGTGACCCCATAGGTGTCGTTTCCACCGACAATTGTCATCATCACCAAAACACTAAGGCGGGAAATGCCCTAACAATCCCCCCTTTTTGGTGCATGATGACAACCACACGATTTGCACTGGAGGTCTAGAAATGTAGACAGGCTCCCCCCTACATGTGTGCACTATTTTGATTTGCTTTTGGAATGCAAAGTGCTCACATGAGGATTAACGCTCCCCCTAGATTTTATGGACCAACCAATGAAAGCAAAAGTTAGGAAATAGAGAGTAAGTACGCATTTGCAAGAGTATGAAGTAGAGCATAAAGTGAGGGCAACAATAATAAGCAAACTCTACAAACATAAGAGACAAGATATAAAATATTGAGAATAGATAGGTCGGGATCGCATGTCTCACACCATGCACAAGGTCTTGACACACAAGAAGTTCACGAACCAACTCAAAGCAAATAAACACACCCATGAAAATCCCGAGACCTAGTAGAACTCTCTCCCCTTTGGCATCAAGACACCAAAAAGGAAAAGAGTGATGCTAATGCCCCAGAGCTCAATATGTTAGAATATATTGTTGAGATTATGCAATTGCTAATCGGATCTTATCTAATACACATGAACACTATTTGATTTGATGTGGAAATTAGTGGACAGTAGTGTGTTTATACCTCCGTTTGGAGTGGCCATCACGGTGGAGGAAGTAGAGTCGGATGACGAACTGTAGCAGCGTAGCAGGTCACTCCGGCACCTCGTCGCAGCAAAGTCGGGCCTTCACATCAACGTCCAGCGCACTCCCAATTGGATTTGGAGTAAATTTTGGAGGGCACTGTTATCCTAAACGATACGAAGATCAATTAGGTGCAGGGATGCCCTCCTTTATATATAGCATTGTATATGACGTGGGACCTAACCATAATCTTAATTAGCCCCCCAATCACATGCGCAAATTGCTAATTACCGTTAATTAGTGTTAATCCCATAATTAACTATTGGGCCCACTTTAACTTATGATAATTAACATATTAACCATTTAATCACTTAATTTTCTAACATTCTCCCACTTGATTGAATGGTTAATGTCATTAGTCCATACTTCAACAAAGGCATCACACCATGATAATGTATTCGCAGCAATAGTATAATCATTACTGGAACCCCAAAATCTATAGCGTAAGACTTCATTTCGTAATGGATAATTATTTATGGTTGGGAGTCTGTATGGTCATGCATCCATACTCCCTACTTATGGTCCTAATAGTTTGTTTCTTTATTAATCATTATGTGCACTTAGTAAGCGAAACAAACTTCCTTATTCCAAGTTCAAATATTGAGATCTCATCATTTAGTTACCCCAATAGTTATAGACTTTCCACTAGACCCATGCTAGCAATATGTTCTCGAAAGAGATTTGGTGGCAAGCCTTTAGTCAGGGGATCAGCAATCATCAATTTAGTACTTATATGCTGAATTTTAATTGTTTGATCTTGGACTCTATCTTTCACAACAAGGTATTTAAGGTCAATATGTTTGGCAGCACCACTTGACTTGTTGTTACTCGAAAGGAAAACTGCAGCTTGATTATCGCAGAATAATGTAAGTGGTTTATTTATGCTGTCTACCACTCTAAGTCCGGGGACGAAGTTCTTAAGCCATACGGCTTGCCCGGTAGCCTCAAAACATGCCACAAACTCTGATTGCATCGTTGAAGATGCAGTAAGTGTTTGTTTGCAGCTTTTCCATGAAATTGCTCCCCCTGCAAGTGTGAAGATATAGCCTGATGTGGATCTCTTAGTATCCTTACACCCTGCAAAATCAGCGTCTGAGTAACCCATAATTTCTAGGTTGTCAGTCTTTCTATATGTAAGCATATGATTTTTAGTCCCTTGCAGATAGCGCATTACTTTCTTGACAGCTTTCCAGTGATCTAAGCCTGGATTAGACTGATATCTGCCAAGCATTCCAGTTACATACGCTAAGCCGGGACGCGTACATACTTGAGCATACATAATGCTCCCAACAGCCGAGGCATAAGGAATTGTCTTCATTTGATCAATCTCTAATTGATTCTTGGGACACTGAAATGGACCAAACTTATCACCTTTAACAATAGGTGCGGGAGTGGAAGAACAATTATGCATGTTGTATCTTTTAAGGACTTTGTCAATATATGCCCTCTGGGACAGTCCTAATGTCCCTATAGACCTTTCTCGGTGGATTTCTATGCCCAAAACATAAGAGGCATCCCCAAGATCTTTCATGTCAAAATTAGATGAAAGAAATCTTTTGGTCTCATATAACATGTCTAAATCACTGCTGGCTAGCAAGATATCATCCACATAAAGTACTAATATGATAAACTTGCTCCCACTGGTCTTAATGTATATGCAATTGTCCACTTCATTTTCCTTAAAATTAAATATCCTTATAACCTCATCAAATTTAAGGTATCATTGTCTAGACGCTTGTCTTAGCCCATAGATAGATTTCTTAAGTCGACATCCCATATGTTCCTTGCCTTCTACGACAAAACCTTCCGGTTGAGCCATATATACATTCTCATGCAAGTCACCATTAAGGAATGTGGTTTTAACATCCATCTGATGTAGCTCTAAATCATAATGAGCAACAAGAGCCATAACAATTCTTAGCGAATCCTTCTTCGAGACGGGAGAAAATGTGTTAACATAGTCTATGCCCTCTCTTTGTGTATAACCTTTAGCGACAAGTCTTGCTTTGAATCGTTCGACATTTCCTTTAGAGTCATGCTTAGTTTTGTAGACCCACTTACAGCCCACCTTTTTGACTCCCTCAGGAATTTCTACTAAATCCTAAACATCATTAATACTCATTGACTTAATTTCATCATTCATGGCCTCAAGCCACTTAGATGAGTGTCCGCTTGTCATGGCTTCCTCAATGGAGGTGGGATCATTTGCCTTACTAATGTCATTTCCATCTTCAGTCATGTAAACAACATATTCATCTGTATTAATGGCAGCTCTTCTATCCCGCTGTGATCTACGTAAAGGTTCATTAGATATCACAGAAGACTGAGTGATGTGAGGCTCATTATTAGGCGCTGCACCAATAAACCCACAATCATTAACTGGAGGTGTTGCGCTTGAAGACGAAGGAAAAACAGACTCTGGGATCATCGGTAATGGTATGTCAGTCCGATTTTCCTCAAGTGTGATTTTTCTTGTCTCAGAGCTCCCACTGACATTAACATTCTCTAAAAATTTAGCATGCCTCGTTTCGACAAATTTAGTGGTACGTGTTGGACAATAGAAACGGAAGCCTTTGGATGTTGCAGGATATCCAATAAAATGGCAACTGACGGTTTTAGGATCTAATTTCCCAATGTGTGGATTAAAAATCTTAGCTTCAGAAGGACAACCCCACACATGCAAATAATTTAATCTGGGTTTCTTCCCAGTCCACAATTCATAAGGTGTCTTGGGTACTGATTTACTAGGAACCCGATTAAGTATATGCACGGCTGTCTTTAATGCTTCCATCCACAAATTAACCGGTAAACTGGAGTTGGAAACCATGCTCCGTACCATATCCATAAGTGTACGGTTGCGTCTTTCAGCGACTCCATTTTGTTGAGGTTCACCCGGCATTGAGTATTGGGCGATTATTCCATTTTCTTGAAGAAATAGAGCAAAGGGACCAGGAATTTGTCCATAAGGAGCATGTCTCCCGTAATATTCTCCGCCTCGATCTGATCGCACTACTATAATCTTCAAATTATGCTGATTTTCTACTTCAGCTTTGTAGATTTTAAATTTATCGAGTGCTTCAGATCGTTCGCGAATAGGAAAAATGTATCCGTAACGAGAATAATCATCGGTGAAAGTAATAAAGGAGCCATATCCATCGGCAGAAGTAATAGGAAATGGACCACAAACGTCAGTGTGGATTAATTCCAAAACCCCACTACTACGAATTGCTCCTTTCTTAATTTTTTTTACGAATTTTCCCTTAATACAATCGATGCAGTGATCTAAATCCAGAGAAGTCTAAGGGGTGAAGTATCTCTTCTTTAATGAGACGCTCCATTCTCCCCTTCGAAATATGGCCTAAACGACAGTGCCATAATTTCAACGAAGTCTGATGCTTATTTATTACATCAGAAACATTCAAAGATTCAGAGGAGTCGTTCAAAAGGAGTCTATAGAGTTTGTCATGACGAACACCATGACCAATATCATCATGACCAAACTTAATAACACATCGTTTGTTCCCAAAATAAGTCTCAAAACCATCATCATCTAATAGAGAAACAGAAATAAGGTTCCTCCTCATGGTAGGAACATAAATAGCATTATTAAGAAGGAGGGTGAAGCCATCTTTTAGCACTAACGGGAGAGTCCCAACAACTTCAACATTAGCCTCCTGTCCATTTGCAACTCTAAGAGTTCGCTCCCCCCTTTGAAGCGTCCTCACGGTAAGGAATCCCTGCAATGAGTTAGAAATGTGCACGGTGGCACCTGAGTCAACCCACCAAGTATTAGGGGAAAAATCAGTGTAAAGGGATTCATCAACCATGGAAATTGTGTCCATACCCTTCTTTACAAGCCATGCCTTAAAGCCATCGCAATCCTTCTGCTTATGTCCATCATGTTTGCAAAACTTGCAATAAGGCTTCTTAGGTGCAGAAGGATCCTTAGCAACAGAAAGCTTTGACCTTTTGGCCCCAGACTTGCTTGACTCGGCCTTATGTGAAGGACCTAATTTTTTCTCGAGTCTTATTTTCACCATTAAACTTTCTCTTCCCTGAGTTCATGGAAGTAAGATGAGCGTAATCTTTTCTCTCAACCTTAAGTCGCTCCTCTTTTTGAACACACATAGCCGCGAGCTCATCCATGGTCCACTTCTCCTTCTGTGTGTTATAGTTGATCTTGAATGGACCAAACTCCACAGGAACGGATGTCATAATGAAATGAACCAAGAAGCCCTCAGAAATCTCCATGTCCATGCCCTTTAATTTTGCGGCATATCGTTCATAGTCATGATATGTTCTCTCACACCGCTTGCACCATCATACTTAGTGGTGAGCATTTTCATGATCAGAGTACTGGCATAGACTTTTGTGGAGCCTTTAAATTGTTCCTCCACCGATGCCAGATAAGTCTTAGCACATTCGGAATCGGGGATAGCTCCCCTAATCCCAAGAGTAATTGTGCTTTTCATGATCATGAGGGACAATCGATTGGAGCACTCCCACTTCTTCTTGTTAGCCTCATAAACCTTAGTTCTCTCAGCAAGGTTTTCATCATCAGAGGACAAGGGAACTGGAGCCTTCTCCCTAAGTGTGTAGTCAAGATCCATGACCCCAAGGTTAATGGAAATCTGCTCCTTCCATGTAAGAAAGTTAGTCCCAACGAGGTGCTCAATTGCGTTTAGGAGCCCAGAAATAACTGATGGGTTCAAAGCTGAATAAAACATAAATAATATGGATATTAAATTTATGAATTATTAAAATATCCACATTAAATAATAAAAAATGCATGATATTAATCCTACGTTGGTCTGATTAATAACATGGCTAATTTAATAAAATCCTAATTCGCAATATCGTTGGGCAATAACGAAAGAGGACCTAATCATATATCTGATAGTTTCTTTTTTCTTTTCTTCCTTTTTTGTTTATTTTAATTTGTAAAAATTAAAATTAGGGAAAATTTCAAATATTGGTCACAGTATACAAAAACTTATTAGAACTTAATGTTTCCATTTCCAAATTTTTGCTCACGCATGCACAAAATATTTGCAATTTTTTTCTTGGATTTTCAAATTGTTCTTGGTTATATATTCCTATTCTAAATTTCATAATTTGTTCAATAATTCAAAACATGATGTTAGTGTTTTCGATGAATTTTTGTTCAACAAGTCTTTTTTCATATATTTATCCTTTTTTGTTTCTCTCACATGCAAGCACGAATATTGATGGAATTTTGCATAGTTATATTACACTACTATACATGCGTATACATAAATGTTTGGAATTTTTCAGGCAGTAAAAATCCTTTTTTACTTAAAAATAACAGGTGCAATGTGTATTATTTGTTTTAAAGCTCCGACCCAGTTGTCTTCAGTGTGTTTTTTCTTTGTTCTCATTTTTTTGCGGTCTCCTATTTGGCACGAGCGACCTGGAGCGTCCCCCCCCCCCCCCCCCCCTGCACTCAATACGTACAATTTTTTTGAAACTGCGTTTATTTTTTTATTTCATGAACATTTTTTCAAATCAATAAACATTTTATAAATTGGGGTGAACATTTTTCGAATTTATTTCTTTTTTCACCAAACTGAAAAAAATGTTCACCATAATTTTAAAGTTGCGAACATTTACAAATTCCAGGATCTTTTTTGAATTCAAGAACATTTTCTTGAAATTGCGTAAATGTTTTTTGGAACTCGTCCACAAGTTTTTTTTTTGCATAGGCGAACATTTTTTCAAATTCGGGAACAACTTTTGAAATTAGGAAACATTTTTTCTTTGTGAAATACATTTTTTGAATTCATCAATATTTTCTCTGAATGAGTGAACATTTTTATAAAATTTCGAAATCTTTATTTTAATTCCCAAACATTGTTTTTAATATTTTAAAAAAACTCATGGACGTTTTCTGTAGACACAAACTTTTATTTTTGAATCACGAACATTCTTTGAATCGATGAACGTTTTTTAGAAAAATCTCATGACATTTCAAAAATTCACGAAATTATTAAAAGACAATGATATGCATATAATAGAGAGTGCGTCTAGATTTCACATACACCACAGACTTGGGCTGGTGGATAGATCGTGCAGTGATGGGCCAGAGGTTGCGGGTTCGAATCCCCAAACCGTCCTTTTTTCTTTTTATTGGTCAGCCCACAGACATATGGGCCCATCAGCTGTAGAAATACGAGATACGTACACAACATGTAGAGCCAGGACTGTTGTTTCAACCTCAGGAACCGTATTGATCACGTATTTTCATATCCAGGACTGTATTGCAGCAATACGCAAGTTCCAGGACCAAGTTGGACGTCGCCAGCGACTACGAGGACTATAGATGCAATAATCTCATCCCTAATCGAGTTAGCTTTCTGCTGCGCCGCCGCCACCCACGAGAAATCCGGATCGGATAAGCGATTGTTGCGGGAGTGAGTCAGCTCTGCGAGGATGGAACCGATGCACGGCAGTCGGGGCTAAGGCGTCACGCGCGGCGGCAGGAGCACCGGCCTGAGGCGCACGACAGCGGGAGCACTGCCTGAGGCGCGCGGCGGCTCCTGATGCGCACGGCGACAACAACACCACCCTGAGGCGCACGGTGGTGGCAGCACCACCTGATGTGCGCGGGCGAGGCCTAATTATGCGATTTTTCAGGCAAGTTCAATCAGACAGATTAATCTACTGTTAATTTCCTCAAATAAATTCATGTAATTAGATCCAACCGGCTACTAATACCAAATGTTAGAATATATTGCTGGGATTATGCAATTGCTAGTCGGATCTTATCTAATACACATGAACACTACTTGATTTGATGCGGAAATTAGTGGACAGTAGTGTGTTTATACCTCCATTTGGAGAGGCCATCACGGTGGAGGAAGTAGAGTCGAATGACGAACTGTAGCAACGTAGCAGGTCACTCCGGCACCTCGCCGAAGCAAAGTTAGGCATTCACGTCAACGTCCAGCGCACTCCCGATTGGATTTGGAATAAATTTCGGAGGGCACTGTTATCCTAAACGATACGACGATCAATTAGGTGCAGGGATGCCCTCCTTTATATATAGCGCTGTATATGACGTAGGACCTAACCATAATCTTAATTAGCCCCCCAATCACAGGCGCAAATTGCTAATTATCATTAATTAGTGTTAATCCAGTAATTAACTATTGGGCCCACTTTAACTTATGGTAATTAACATATTAACCATTTAATCACTTAATTTTCTAACACAGTAGTCCCCCTCTGACTCCTCGGTCTTCTCTGGATCATCATCATTTGGATCTCCACCATTAGACTCCTCATCCTCCTCCATGATATCATCATCCTCGACGGCAACAGAGGTAGACATGGCAGGTGGGACAGAGGCCTCATCATCAGTCCAATTGTTGTTCTCAAAGATCCAACGATCCTCAGGGCTGATGCTCTTCTCAGTGCCACTATCAACCTGAATGTTGAGGTGCCTCATTGTCTGAATCTGTCTGCGTCTGGCGAGCTTTTCATTGACATGAGCTTCATAAAGCTTCTTTTGAATGTGAGCCTGCAAGCAAAAAAGTCTTCTTCACCTTGGCAGTCAGTTTAGCAACCCAAGAGGGCTTGGACCCAGTCTCCAACTCAAAGTCCTCATCACTAGAAGTGGCATACACATCCTCGGGATCATCAGCCAGGTAGCGAGGCTCCGCACGTTTCTTCCTTTTTAGCTGCTTGACCTCATGCACAGTGAGGTTGTCTAGAGAAGAAAGAGACTCTCCTGGCCTGCGAATTGCCCATAGAGTTCAGGAAGCACATGCCAAATGTAGCATATATGGGTACCTTCTGGTAAATGACCATGATGTACATCTCCTCCCACAACCACTTGGACACATCAAAGGTAGCACTAGAACCCACTTTGGTCTTCATAGCCACCAACAAATCAACCAGTATAGATCTCATCCTAATTCCCAACCTTGGGCAGAAGCACATTGCCGAACACACGGTGCATGATGTCATGTACCTTCTCAACATCATTGGGCTCACCAATGACTCCACATTCTCGGATGTAGAAGGGAGCAAGTTTCTCCTTGTTCATGGATGTAGCACGGTCGTGAGGATGAATGCCACCATCCCTAAAGAGACGGGTATCTTCATATCCGGGAAGGGCAATGACAGCCGTGGATGAACTCCATCATAGCCAAACATACCAAATTTTAGTAGTCCAACATCATGTTTAGTTAGTAGTGATGGAGTAGCCGGATGTTGTGTGTGCATCTATGTAGTTGCATGAGTTTGTATGAATTTAAAATATGATAATTAAAGTGTCCGGATGTGAATTACATTTTGAAGGGCTGAATTTGTTAAGTCCGACTATAAATGCTCTTAGTAGCGTACAGGATGTCCGCTACTATAGAGCTTTTTTTGCCCGTTAGTGGAAACTGTTTTTGTAGTAGTGAATTGATGGCCCACTCGCATGGTTCTCCAGAAAAACAATGTTGAAAACTATGATTTGAGCTCATCTAACTAACCCATTCTCTGACATGGATTGTCATGCTCGACCAGTGCCGTTTTCATGCTAACTACTCCTTCCGTTTCTAAATATAAGTTTTTCTAAAAATTTCACTATAAGCTACATATAAAGCAAAATAAATGAATCTACACTCTTAAATATGTGTATGTACATCTGTATGTAGTCTATGTTGAAATCTTTAAAAAAAACTTGTATTTAAAAAGGGAGGGAGTATGTTACAATCACCACGGCTCTTTAGCCGTGCTGGGCTATCATGCTGGACATGGGAGTCCTATCCATTCTATATGTAGTTACTAAAATGGCCCCAGATGGAATTCAACGTATCTCGATCGTCAAGACAGTGTCCCCATTTCCCACGGTCTCGCTAGCTATCAGCGTCACGACCCTCGTGTGCGCACCTTCCAACGCCTCTCGTGTCCACGTCATCTGAAGAACCGCATCTGTTTGCCACTGACTTGATGATGAGTAGATTTTTTTTTTGGCGACTGATGATGAGTAAAAATTGAACAGGGATTAGGATAAGTTACAATGTAAGGGCGTTTCTAAGCAATCCCCTAAAACTTAACCGAGTATCTGCCCGAGTAAAGTTAGTGAAGTATATTTTTACTACGCTAACAGTGGCCGCACCTAGCGGACCCCCTATAGTTAGTGGAGTAAAAAACCAAACTTTATAGTTTTTTTGTCCTAGCTGCATCGACATCAAACACTACACAATATACATCTTAAAAACATTAAAACTAAAACATGCATAGCATAATTGCCATAACATAAAGTTTCATCATCTAGTTTTTCAAATGAAAACATGCGAAGTTCACGCAAAAGACATCACTTCGAACACAAGGTTTTTGCCAAAATCACCACAAATATAGCAATGCATATGTTGTGGATCGAGCCAACCCCCCTCAGCCACCTCCACTCAAACGATGTCGTCGGCGAAGAAATCAACTCCACCGTCCTCTCAGCCACCACCATCAACACCGGCATCCTCTCGGCCACCACCACCACCATCACCACCACCACCAACAGCAGCACCCCCTCGGCCACCACCACCACCAACAGCAGCACCCCCTCGGCCACCACCACCAACATTCGGAAGAGAGGCTTCCAAGATCTCTCCATGAGTAATCTCCCTATACTTTCTTGCTGTTTCATCCATTGTGTTTGGATTCATGAACATGATAGCACGTTCCTCGGCCTTCTTTAGACTAATGTCCTCCTTGTGGTTGTAGTTTTGGGTGTGCCACCGTTGGCCCTTGGTGCTTGCTTCGGTCACCTCCACAATCCCCAACTCCTCGGCCTCCTCCTCCTCGGGCATATCCTCCTCGACCTCCATGTCTTGGGTGTCCGAATGTTCCCAAAACAAGTCGTAGTTGAGCTCATCAAGGCCAACGGAGGCCGAGAACTCCAACGACGCGAGGAATTCAGCCGTGTTCATCTCTACCGATCACCAACAATCACTACCGATCCAGTGGCCGCCTCCGCAAGCGCTGACGCCGCCGCCGTCGGCTTTCGAGCCTGTTTGCCTCCGGTAAGCGCGGCCGGAGGGCGGCGTGCCATTGTCGGCGAGGCGGTGGCCACACCGGAGACCATCGGAGCGGTTGGAGGAGGAGCTTTGACACGGTGGGTCTTCTTGATTCCCTTTTTTTTTCGGTGGAGGCGGTGACGCGTTGGTCAATTCATGTAGCGAAAAGCCGGCGCCAGTGCCCGGCGGGGTGAGAGAAGGGGCCTACCTATCCATTCCGGCCGAGCCAGCAGGCGGCGGCGGGGGGGGGGGGGGGGGGGGGGTAGGGGGTGGCAGCGGCATGAGGCAGTGCGGCGAGAGGGAGAGGCGCCACTTTTACTCGGCCGTGGCGGGATGAAGTAAAAATAGAGAAATTTTAAGGAAAATAGAGAGTTGGGGTAAAAAATGCACTCCCTTACTGCGGATAAGGGATCAGTTAGGTGCGTCGTAAGGGAGTAAAATCGAATTTTTACTCCATTGTGGCATTATAAGAGATGGGTTAGAGATGCCCTAAGACATGGTAGTCACATTGATGTCGGTCTTGCAGACTGCCACTCATGCATCGAATCATGAAACTTTGAGATGGTTTATAGTTATCTTTTATGTTGTTCACAGTGACCCTTTTGAATCATGGTAATGATAAACTTGTATGGTACAATAGTATAGAGAAGTCACACGGTCCTACTATGTTTAACACTTGGTGGATGTTTCTTTCTTGGTTGGAGTCATCCCCTTGAGTATTATTATAATGGTGAGTGTATGTACGTATGTATGAGCGCTTGTGTTTGTACTTTAAAAAAAAATTTAGACAAAGGGACAATATCATTCCATTTTATTTATTATTTTTCATAAACTTGACACGATACACATACTTTTTCATCCATGAATATTATAAACACGTCACGTCACCAAGACGCACAAATTTAGCAATAGAGACCGAAATTAAGAGTCTCAAATGGAATCTATCATTTTGGCAGCGGGAAGAGGAGGGATGCTCTGCTCATTCCTGAAGAAATCATGGGGATCCACCATGGTCTTCACAGCTGCCAACCTCTTGAAATTTCCCTTGAAATACTTGTCTCCCCAGCTGACTCTAGCCTTCTCGTAGCTCGTCACGTCACCGTCCAACTCATTCGTGCCCAGGTCAAGGTCCCTGTAGTTGACGTACACAGCCCTTGGGTTGCTGGACACGTAAGGCTCCATCTCCTTGTACAGCCCCCTGACCCAGCTGATTCGCTTCTCCGCCGCCGCCGTCCCGTTCTCGTACCAGAAGGAGTAGTACTGGAGCTGGTAGAGGTTCCCCTGCCGGTGCGGGAACGGCGTCTCCGACGGTGGGATGCTGCTCATCACGCCGCCGTAAGGGTCCAGCATGAGCAGCGCCGCCTCGGGCTTCTCCAGCCACGCCGTCCATATGATCTCCCACACGTCCCTTGGGATGGGCTCTTGCACGTGGTCCGACTTGGCCTTGAGATAGTAGCTCGGATTGCTGCTCCTGTTGAGGAGCTGCTCCGGCGGTACGGACGTCGTGGAGAAGCCGAAGAAGACCGTGGACTGCACCCAGCTCACCTCCTCGCAGTCTTGCTCCGTCATTCCAAGCTCGGGGAAGTGGTCTTGCATGAGCCGGTAGAGGCCGCCGCACCGGCCGAGAAACAGCGCCTGGAAATTAGCCTGCTGGTTCAGCACGAGCACGCGGAGGTACAGCTCTTGCGGTGAAGCCGGCGCCATCTCTTGCCATTTGGTGATCAGTTCGATGGCGGACTGATTCCTTGACCGGACGATGCTGAACACCGTGACGGTCTCCGGCACGGGGACCAGCCGCACCTTCCACGACAGCACGACGCCGAAGCTCTCGCCGCCTCCGCCACGGAGAGCCCAGAAGTGGTCCTCCCCCATGCTGCTCCTGTTCATCAGCCTTCCGTCGGCGTCCACGACGACCGCGTCGAGGACGTTGTCGGCGCAGAGGCCGTACTTGCGTGCCAGCGAGCCGAACCCGCCGCCGCTGAGGTGGCCACCGACGCCCATGGTGGGGCAGGAGCCCGCCGGGAACCCGAGCGAGCGGCTGGCGGCGCCGACGGCGTAGTAGAGCTCGCCGACGGTGGCGCCAGACTCGGCCCACGCCTCAGCTCGCGCCGGGTCGACGTGGATCGCCCGGAGAGCGGCGAGGTCCAGCACCGCGAAGGGCTCGTTGTGGTTGTGGAGGTGGACGGAGGCGTAGGAGAGGCCCTCGTAGTCGTGGCCGCCGCTGCGCACGCGGACGCGGACGCCGTGGCGGCGGCCGCAGCGCACGGTGGTCTGCGCGTGGGCGTGCTCGGTGGCCGCGATGATCCCTAGAGGCTTGGAGGTGTCTGGCAGGATGTAGCGGAGGTTACGGGCGGTGGACAGCAGGAGGGCAGAGTAGGACGACGGGGTTGCCGGGGTCTGGATGAGGCCAGACGGGATGTCCGCCGAGAGGCACCCAAGGAATTCATCGATTGCAGTGGCAGTGGAAGCTAGAGAGGGAGTGTTTTGACCCCAGAGGATGCAGCAGAGGGTTAGGACAAGGTGTAAAATTGTCGTCCTCGGTGTCCTTGGCATGATTGATGGATGCACGAGTGGTGGCAACTATGGCTGTGAGCGTTATATAGAAGGCGGCAACTATATATATAGTTGAAGCATCATCTGTATGAATTTTTCTTCTCAAAAAAATATGTATGAATTTTGATTTTGCCAACCACATGTCCCATGCGGTAGTTGAAGCATCATCTGTCATATATAGTTGACGGAGTGGTTCCACAACTGGCCAATAAGTTCCGTACAAGAAAAAGCAAAATGGTGGAGGAAATTAGAGACCAACTTTAGTACCAAGAGTTCAATACGGTATATGTTTTGTGTCTAATCTCACCTATACCAATCAACTTCACCCCCATTGCAGTCAAGCTTCATGGACGAGACTTGCCTGCTCCCCGCGCGTGCGCCCATCCGTGCTCCCGCGTACGTGGCTTGATTTGATTAGAACAAAATAAGGCCCGGCCCCACCCCCTTAAAATCAGAGGGGAGATGATTAGATTAGAAAGGAAAAAGAAAAAAAGACAGCCGTAGGATGAAGTGGGAGCACGGATGGGAGAGTGGGGAGGGAGCAGGCAAGCCGGATCCAAGCTCCATATCCTTCGGTGAACCATTTTTGGAAACAGAACCATTGTGCTGGGCTGTTTTGGTTTCCTCGTTTGGCAGAGTTCCTGCAAAAGATGCTGCCCCTATTTTAGTTATTGAGTAACTTTTGTTCGCAACATATTCCAAATTACAGGGACATCGTTTTTTGTTTGTTTGTTGCAAAAGAAAAATAGAGAGAGATCTTTTTGTTAACTCAATTCCTCGACATTCTTCAAAATGTTTATTTGCCTTTTTTTTATGAACAATTGGGCCGTCTAGTAGCATGGGCGTGTTTTGACCCCAGAGGATGCAGAGGGTTAGGACAATGTGTAAAATTGTCGTCCTCGGTGTCCTTGCCATGATTGATTGATGCACAAGTGTGGCAACTATTGATTGATGCACAAGTTCCGTACAAGAAAAAAAAACGGTGGAGGAAATCAACTTGGCAAAGTTATTAGAAGAACAGTACCAAGAGTTCAATATAATGTTTTGTGTCTAATCTCACCTATTCTAATCCACTTCATCCCCATTGCAGTCGAGCTCCATATCCCCGGTGCTATTGCGTATTGCCTACGCCTGCCTTCGGTGAACCATTTTTGGAAAACAGAACCATTGTGCTGGGCTGTTTTGGTTTCCTCGTTTGGTAGAGTTCCTGCAAAAGATGCTGCCCCTATTTACCGAGTAACTTTTGTTCGCAACATATTCCAAATTGCAGGGACATCTCTCACTCTTTTTTTTTTGCAAAACAGAGAATTACTCAACATTCTTCAAAATGTTTATTTGCCATTTTTATGAACAATTGGGCCGTCTAGTAGCACGGGCAAAGTGGGCGACACAGGGCCCCCAAATTTGTAGGGGCCCCAATTTCTAATTACCTTGGTTAATTTAGTAAGTGTATGATGTGGAAATTACGTGTTGTATTCCTCAGGTGCAAACACACATATATATGATGTACAGGAGTGGCCCACGACCTCAACTATACAAGGCAACTAGGAGGTGGGCCCAGTACACAGATATGCACAACACATATACTCAACACCCCCCGCAGTCGAAGCGGCACCGCGGCTGACGCAAAGACTGGACCGGAACTCCTCAAATGACGCCGTAGGCAAGCCCTTGGTCATGATATCTGCAAATTGCTGGGAAGTAGGGACGTGTAAAACACGAATATGGCCAAGGGCCACCTGTTCCCGAACAAAATGAATATCCAACTCAATATGCTTGGTCCGTCGATGATGCACCGGGTTAGCGGAGAGGTAGACCGCCGATACGTTGTCGCAGTAGACCACTGTTGCACGGTCAACAGGGCAAGAAAGCTCCTGAAGCGGCTGGCGAAGCCATAAACACTCGGCGACGGCGTTGTCCGCCGCACGATACTCAGCCTCAGCACTGGAACGAGAGACCGTAGGCTACCGCTTGGACGAGCACGAGATAAGTGAGGGTCCAAGGTAGACACAATAGCCTGAGGTGGAGCGACGAGTGTCAGGGCAGCCCGCCCAGTCTGCATCGGAGTAGGCGGTGAGGGCGGTGTCGGCGGAGGCGTGAAGCGTGACGCCAAGATCCATAGTGCCACAGACATAGCGGAGAATCCGCTTGACAGCGGCCCAGTGAATGTCCCGAGGAGCATGCATATGAAGACACACCTGCTGCACGGCATACTGAATCTCTGGTTGAGTTAGAGTGAGGTACTGGAGAGCACCAACGATGTACCGGTAGAAAGCAGCATCCGAAGTAGGAGAACCATCCGTGGCAGAAAGCGTGGCCTTCGTATCAACAGGCGTAGCGGCAGGCTTGCAGTTAAGCATGCCAGCGCTCCAGGAGCTCATGAGCGTACTTCCGCTGATGAAGAAAGAAGTCACCCGGACGGCACACCACCTCAACACCGAGGAAGTAGTGCAAATTAAGGACCCAAGTCCTTGATGGAGAACTTAGCACGAAGACGAGCCGTGAGCTGACTGAGAAGACCAGCCATACATGCCGCCAGAATGATGTCATCGACATAGAGCAGCAAGTAGGCCGTGTCAGAGCCCTGATGATAGACGAAGAGCGATGCGTCCGAGCGGGTGGAGCGGAACCCAAGCGGGTGGAGAAACGCTGTGATGCGCTGGTACCAAGCGCACGGAGCCTGCTTGAGTCCGTACAAGGACCGCGAAAGCAGGCACACGTGGTCGGGAAGCGCCGGGTCAACAAACCCGGTGGGCTGCTGGCAGAAGACCTGCTCCTCGTGATGACCATGAAGAAAGGCGTTGGAGACGTCCATCTGGTGTACCGGCCAAGCACGGAAGACTGCAAGATGGAGAACCGTGCGTATCGTGCCGGGCTTGACAACCGGAGCGAAGGTGTCGGTGAAGTCAATGCCAGCACGCTGCCGGAAGCCACGAACGACTCAGCGCGCTTTATAGCGATCAAAGGTACCATCGGGACAAAGCTTGTGTTTGAAGACCCACTTAAATGTGTTGGCCTCACGATTAAGTCCTTAAAATCTACCATGACAAAACTATGACAGTTGGCAGCCGCCATGAAGCCTGCGTACAGTGGTTTCAAGTTCTTGAAAGGATGTTTCCCAAGGATCAAGGGCTACATGGTCGGCTGATGACAAAGAGTGGACGCGACGAGGCTCTACGTCTCATTTTATTAATTCTACAACAACTAGCGCATGCAAATACACAGGAAGGTTGACTAGTTAGAATAGTAAGAAGAGTTCAATAGTTCATCCGCTTTAAAACATGGTGCTTCTTCAATTTCTGTGCTTCAACTTCGACCATAAATTTAACCAACAAGATCGACTGTAGTGGGAGCAAAAGTTATACCAGTGAATTCGTATTCAAAAGAAGTTTTCAATTATATAATTTTTTCTTACGCCGCAGTTGGTCTCGTTGGTTAAATTTATGGTCAAAGTTGGACCTTGGTAAGCGTGGGCGCACTATATTTTGCAATGAATAGAGTATATGTTTTGTGTCTAATCTAACCTATGCTAATCCACTTCACCTCATTGCAGTAAAGCTCCGTATCCTCTGTGCTGTTGCCTATACCAACCTTCGGTGAAACATTTTTGCAAACAGAACTATTGGACTGGGCTGTTTTGGTTTCCTCCTTTGGTACAGGTCATGCAGAAGATGCTGCCCCTATTTTAGTTATCGAGTAACTTTTGATCGCAAAATATTCCAAATTAGAGGGACGTCTTTTTTTTGGCAAAACAGAGAGACATCCTTTTGTTAACTCAATTACTTGGCATTCTTCAAAATGTTTCTTCCATTTTATTATGAACAATTGAGACGCTTGGCGTACATCTTATGTCTATGCCTTTTGGTTAAAGTCCTGTCTATGCGTAGGTGTACCTGAATTTTTACATCAAAGGAAAAATAGTCTGGGTGTCAATGTGCATAGTTGAAAAATGAGTACCAATTTGTAATTGAGAGGTACGAACTAGGGGGCACTTAGAGCAACTCCAACTGAGCGACCCATTTTATTAGTTTGAGTCATCCGAAAAGAAAACTTGGCCCAACGAGGCGACCCAAACGGACGCCCGTGTCCGCCTGCCGTCCGTTTATTATCCACCCCAACCCAAACTGGGCGCAAATATGAGCGACAAATGGGTACGCAACGGACAAAAGCGGACGCTCCCCTCATCCGCTCCTGCCCTCTTGTGCCCGGTCTGGTCCCATCTATCAGCGACCCCGCATTTCTTCCATAACCGCCGCGTCGCACTTCCTCCACAAACGCCGCGACGAGGCCACCGACGCAGGTCACCGTGGTGCTCACTGGCAGGGCCACCGACGCTGGCCGCCGCCTCCCGTTCTAATCTTGGCGAAAGTAGCGGGGAGATCTTCGGCGGCTTGGAGACCTCAGGGAGGAATTGCAGGCGCGCAGGGGGAACGCGGCTGCTACGGCGGGCGAAAATGCAGGTGCGCGGGAGGAACGCGGCCTCTGCCGCGTCAGCGGCGGCGAGCAGTGGGCCGTGGTGAAGGAGGAATGTTGCGGGCAACGTGGGAGGAAGGCGGCAGCTGCGGCGGGCGGGTGGCCGGTGGTGCGTGTCATGGTGGCCAAGGAACGCGGCGGGTGGTGCAAGCCGTGGCGATAGAGGAACACGGCAACGCAAGAGGAACGCGGCGGCTGCGGTGCACGCCGTGGCGGCACGGGAGGAAAGCTGCATCTCATCCACACCGGCAGCCTCACTTGTCCGCTTTTTGGTCTTGTGTGTTGGGTTCATCCACGGGTCATGCGTGTTCGCCTCATGTCCGCTAGACGGACGCGCGACCTTAACGGACGAAGAACGAGACAAAATTCGTGTCCGTTTGGATCATTGCGTTGGAGTTGCTATTATGCAATTGTCCCTTTCCTACTTTGTAGTGTACTCTACTCTCTCTCTATATATATATATATATTAAAATTTAGAAAATGTCAAATTTCATGGATGGCGTACTTTATAAAAAAAATTGATTCCGCTAGATCACGTGTACCATCGCAAAACCTTTTTCCCGAAGGAACTGCCGTGTTCTTGCCCAATACGTTCACCTGCTAACTTCTCCATCCAGTCTCTATGCAATGCGTGCGTGGAAGGCCTTAGTACGTGGGGCCTAATAAAACCGATGTGCATACAGTTTGGCATATGTTTCTTTCTTACCTATCTTGTGCAATATGTCACATGCAGTCGTGTGGTTGTTTGCTTGTGTTCGGTCCACTGCTTACGGTTGTGCCACTAGAAACCTCATCCCGAGAATTCAACGTTTGATGATACGTAACTTCTAACACGAGATATCATCACCATTTTTTAATTTTTTTTGTGGGGGAGATATCATCATCATCTGCCGCTACAAGTATATACACGCACAGAGCGACAACATGAACGTATCAAACTATCAACATCCAGTCGCTATACATTGGGTATGTGGAAGGCCTAGTACATGGAGCCGTAGGGCATCTTCAACGGCAACCCAAAAAAATCCTCCCGCATCTGTCCGAGAATAGTGGACCAGTCTGCGAACATGGATGCGGGAGGTCGACATGCAACGCTAGCCGCATACCTTTCAAACTCCTTTTCAACAAACCGCATGAAATTCATGCTAACACAACCGGATGTCGTACAAATATGATGGATTTCATACAAACTGGACGAGAACGGTTGCATTTTGGACATATTTTCAACTAAAAAATTTAAAACTATGTGCATGTACGGTCGTGCGGAGCTTCACTCCCACGACACTGATACACTACACTAGTCTACGGTCGGTCGTGGCTTGTCTTCCCCATGTCCGGCAACTCGCTCACCGGATTGCCGGGAGCCCCGGAGGTATATGCTTCAGCGCAAATGGTGCCTCGCTTCCCACCGCTCATCGGAGTGGAACCCCCGGCTGATGCTTCCCACGTAAGGTCCTAGTTGAGTAATTAGAGCTAGCCCTAGCCACCTCTAATACTCATAATTGGAAGCCCGGTGTGGTTCTCCGGCGACGATTAGTTCCGGACGGCGAAGCGCTGTCGGATCGTGAAGACCGTACGCTTGTATCCAAGTAGAGAGGCCGTGCTTTCGGTCTTCTGTTCAAGGGATCATTCGAGGGCGGTTCGCAGGATCATCGACGACGTTTGAGGGACTACAATACGATCTACACTGACTCGTCAACTTTCACTGCACCCCGGAATCAGTAACGATCGTTGATCCAAACCCGATATGCATCTTCATATTGTTCCTGGGTGTTCGTAGGGCGATTTTGTTTTGTTTTCTACTATGTTTCCCAACAGCTGCAATCTTTCCTGCTTGATTGATGACCTAATAGTTTCCATTTGTACGATTGGCAGGCTTGTGCGAGGTACCATGGATCTGGCAAGGCTCGTCAAGTATCCTATCCAGCGTAGTTGGGCCATCTCTACTCCCTTTAAAGGGCTTCTCTTCTGGACACTTTGTAGATTACTGAATCCGGCATTTATCGTCGCTTCATTGGCATCACTCCCATTTCCCTTATGGCAACACTTATTGTTTTTGTTGCGTCGAGGTTTCCTGTTCTCATCACGTACTTCCGAGGTGCCGGGGTCACCACTATGGCTAGTACTGCGGGCTAAACAGCCATCCTCTCATGCGCAGAATCTAGTCACAAGGGAGGTGAGGGCCTGCATGGTCCTCATTTTGTCTTGTCCGAGATGTCGTGCTAGCCATTCATCACGAATGATGTACCGGAAAGCAGCGATCGCTTATGCATCATGATAGTCAACGTTTTGGTTTTTCTTGATCAAAACCCGACTCCAAATTTCCTAGCAGACTCGCCAGGCTGTTGGGATGATGTAGCCGAGGTCATCGGCATCCGGGGGGGGGGGGGGGGGGCGAACATAAGTGCCCTGGAAGTTAGCACGGAATGCATCTTCGAGCTCGTCTCAGCTACCGATGGAGTTCTCGGGCAAGCTATTGAGCCAATGCCTTGCTGGTCCTTTAAGTTCTAATGGTAGGTATTTGATGGCGTGGAGGTTATCTCCTCGGGCCATATGGATGTGGAGAAGGAAGCCTTCGATCTACACATCCGGGTCAGTGGTTCCATCGTACTGTTCGATATTGATGGGTTTAAACCCCTCTCGGAACTGATGTTGCATGACCCCGTCTGTAAAGCACATCCTGTGTGCGGCTCCTCGGACTGGAGATATGGCTTGCTGAACATCCATGGTTGTCCGAGCACGTGTATTATCCCGAGCCCTGTCATGCTTGTCGAGCCACTCCTGATATCCGGCATGTCCAGCAAGCACCGGATCCCTGGATCTGTATATGGACCGTGATGGGGCATGTTGAGCCGTCAATTCTTCCCGCAGATCATATTGCGGGGATTACATGACTGGGTCTTTGCCTTCATGGCGAGGGATGGCGGGAGGGGGGGCGTCCCCAAGGATGATGATCGGGCTAATTTGTTTTATCATGTTTGTAACGCAGATTGTCATCGACTTCGTCATCGAATGGCGGAAGTAGATGCCGTCGTGGGTAGGTTTTGCTTTGGTCCGTGCTCTGTTGCTCGAGGTCTCCTGCTCAGTTGCACGGACTTCTACCCACTTATCGTTGAGCGTGTTTTGATCGGCTTTTAGCTTCTCATGCCCTCTTTTAATAATTTGCGCGGAAGCAATGAGCCATCATCGAAAAGTTTCTAGATCAAGGACGTCTTTGGGGACGTCGAATTCGTCGAGTCCAAGACTTATATCCTCTTCTGATTCTGGCATGTAGTTGTATCATCGAGGTCCTCCGTACCTGTGGCGCTGTCGATTAGACCGGACACAATGTCTTCGCCGCTGCCCTAGTTCTCGGCACCATCGGAGGTGGTGTTATTACCAAGATTCCCATTACCGATGTTTTGGTTGCTGGCGCCCCCTTGCCGGTGCATTTACCGCGCTTTCATCGACGTTGGGGGGCATCTTTCTCTCCTCCTCTTTCTCATCGTCCTTAGGTGTGTCTACCATGTAGACATGGTAGGTGGTCGGGTGGAGGTAGCCGTCTAGTTGCCAGTGTTGGATATTAAAGCGCTAGGCTGATCGCCGGCATCTTCATCCATGTCGGTCGCCTCCTTGGAGGCGTAGTTCAGTACGTCAGTTAATTCCTCGACTGTAGCGACTACGTGGGTGGTGGGTGGGACGTAAATTTCCTTATCATCGGATTTACATGCGATCCGTTCATTGAACGAGGACTGGTCGTCCAAAATACCGAGCTTTTGGATTCAGTCCAACGTCTCATTCAAGAGCGAGATATTTGCCGGGCCCATCTCTTGACAGTAGGCGGGGCTGACTTGCATTATGCTCGACGAAGCACATGACGCATCCTCGGAGCATGGATCAGCCAGGGCGAGGGCCTGGTCTGATACCAAAGTGATTTGATCCAAACTCGAAGTTGGCTCCATGGTGTGACCTGACCCGAGGTTCAAGTCTATGGTCTAGTCCATGGTTAAGGCCACGACATCCGTGGCGTTCTCAAGCCGTTCTGGAACCCAACCGAAGAGGGTGAGATTGCTGTGAGAATCAGCAGTGTATTCCGAACTTCCAAATCTGATGATCTGATCTGGGGCGAGGTTGTCAACACAATCGGTGTGAAGAACGACATTGCCGAACGCAAAAAGCTGGTCGGGGATGATGATGTCACCACAGCCGATGTCGTTGTTGATCTGAAGGCGAGGCATTGATATTTTTGGCCACACAGTGGGACCTACATGGGCTACCAATGTCGGTGCTAGAACCGACGGATCACAGGTAGAGGGTCCCGAGCTGTGGGTCTTGGAACAATGCTAACAATGGACATAAGGTCACAATGTTTACCCAGATTTGGGTCCTCTCGAAGAGGTAAAACCCTACGTCCTCCTTTGGCTATATTGATGTGAGGGAGTATCGAGTACCAAGATGATGAGATCGTATGATTGTGTTCTAAACCCTAAGGCTAGTAATCGTGCCTCTAAAGACTAAACCCCTCGGCTTATATATGCACCGGGGGTACCTAGGTTTACACATATGGTGGGTTGCTGATATGACAACTACAGAGCAATCCTTGAAGTACACGCCAAGTCTTCGGAGGCTTCCATCTTGATCATGCGGGGTTTTGACGGCCTCGGCGGGGTCCTTCTAGTGATTGGTGGACCACCAGCCCGACCCATGGACTCTGGACCATACGGGTTTGTACGCCTTAGTCCAGGACACCGTCAGCGTCCGACAGCGGCGGCGCATTGAACTAGTTGCTTGCGCCGTTGCCACCGTCCACCGTGTTCCGTGTAGTTGTTAACTCTTAATCATATCCCATGCATACAGCCAAACACCGTGTAGTTGCATGAGCCAAGCCAATGCAGGACACCAAACGTCATGCCAAAATTGACCCCCTAATGCAGGAAGCCTAGATGGGAGCAAACAAATGATGTGCATATGATGGTTTTTCCCCTTTTTTTCTGCAAACAGACCCAAGTGAGGCACACATGCAATACATGCAAAATCGATGCGAGAAATCAAACACGCCCCTAACATACAGAAAAACCTACAACTAAAACTAGATGTTCGCAGACCAAGAACGAAAGCATACACTCCAAAATATGTTGAAGATTTAGAAAACCTTACAGAGCAAGAAAACAACGAAGATCCAAACGAACCCATTCTATTTACTACATTGATAATCGAAGGAAAGACCTACAACGATTCGACCTTATAAAGCTAGAAAATAGCAAAGATCACTTGCTTGTTATGCCATATTCTTTCTGCATCTCACACACTGCCTTGAGAATCTCGGTCACTTGAGCATGGGTTAAGCCTGGAGCATGCCCAGTCTGCCGGTGACGCCAGAAGGCCTTCAGAGCATAATCATCAAAGTCATCAATCTTGATCGATTCCAGGACAGCCCGGTTCACGGCATCCTCCTGGGCAGCCGTTGGCTCGAAAAGACCCTGCACGACAAACAAATTAAGCTGAATTTTTCGCCCCAAGTTTTCTGCCTCGGCATCCGTCGAAGATTTTCTGCCTCGGCTCCGAAAGATTAAGATTTGCGCAGAATTCAGGGCGGGGGAGGAGGCGAGAGCAACAGAAAAGGCTGGGATTTTATTTAGGGAGCAAAGAGGATGGAGGGATTATCGGCAGCAACGGCCGTGGCATCTAGGAAATCTTATGCCCACGCCGGGAACACAGCTTGAGAGAGCGGGCAACAGGGAGAGGGATCGAAATTATATAGGAGAAAGGAAGTACCGTTCTTTTCCCGAGCCGGAAGCAAAGCCTCCTCGCCACCTGCAGGAGCGCCGCCGCCATTGATCTCGCGAGTCGATCCGCCGCTTTCCGGCGTATGGTGTCGGCTGTTTGGTCAAAGCGTTGTCACGCACGTCCGTCCGTCGATTAGGATGGTAAATTACGTCTAGATATTTTTTTTTTTGAAGGGAGACATGCATATAGATGTATTCAAGTATTGCGCACCTAGACGATTTTATGCGGAGTCCTTTTCAATTCTTCTTTCCTTTATTGTAATATATAGAAGAACCTTCTATATATACGTATCTATACGACTCTTTTTTTTTGCATCGAACTAGGGAGTTTATTACTTCAGAATCAAGCGGTTACAATCTGCTCGAAGGCAGTCTACTAGGAAATCTGGACTCGCAGAGATCCAACTATCAGTCTCATCTAGTGTACAAGCTAGCTTAGCACACCGATCAACGTGAATATTACAGGCTCTCCCAACATGTGTAACCGAAAACGAAACAAAACTAGCTACTAACTCCTCCAAATTCTTCAAGATAGGCGCGGCAACCGATCGCGTGTTGCTGCGCGAATTCCAAAGGTCGACAAGCTCCATGCAGTCTACCTCAATCATGACATGTGAAAAGCCCCGTAGCTGGGTAAAGATCACGCCTTCTCTGAAAACAAGTAATTCAGCCATGAAAGCATCCGAGACCCCTAGAAGGGGCTTGCTCCAAGCTCCTAGAAAAGCGAGATGAGACCGAGCGATCCCGCCCGCCCCACCCCTTGGAACTTCCATAGCTAGCGCACCATCAGTATTGATGGTCACCCAGCCTGGCGCTGGCGGCCTCCAACATTGGCCTGGCAAACCCCTTCTCCCTTTCGCCGGGTCCAGCAAAGATAGAGTCTCATGGACCCACTTTATTGCCTGCACAGGATTGTAACCCTCCTCTTCGTGTGTCCATCTGTTTCGGGAGGACCAGATCGAGTGCATGATGGTGATTATCTTGCATCTATCATCATCAGAGAAAATAGAGTTCAGCAAGATGTCTCTAGCCCATGTATCCGAATGCAAGGTTGGTAAACGAAGATCAAAACGGTCTCTGGCCGCTGCCCAGAAGCTCTTTGCATGTGTACAGTGAACCAAAGCATGCATTAGATCTTCATTCATAGCCCGACAAATATCACACCTGCCAATGGGCTTGATATGCCTATAGTTGAGTGTTACTGAATCTGGTAAAATACCGCGAAGTACTCTCCACCAGAACACTCGAACCTTTGGAATTACATGGAGTTTCCAAAGAGATGACCACAATTGTTTGTTTGACGATGAAGTTTTTGTATTCACCCCTTCCTCTAGAGAGCCGAGCTCATTGCGAGTCACGAGAGAACGATACGCAGACTTTACAGTATAGTTGCCAGACTTTTCCAAAGACCATGCTAAAATGTCTTCTCCGCCAGCTGGGTTTAAGGGAATGTTAAGAATTGCCTCCACGTCCGGCTGCAGAAAATTTTGTCGAATAAGATCCACATTCCAACTTCCAGTATAGTCGTCAATGAGGTCCGAGATCTTGTCCAACTGGGCAGAACCAATGCGCCCCCTTGGTTTCATGGAACTGGTACATGGGATCCATGGATCTGTCCATGTTGATATTGATGTGCCATCTCCAACTCGGTGGAGCAAACCCATATGTAGAGCTTCCTTGCTTGCTACTATCACCCGCTATGTAGCAGAAGACCGAGCGGGAGCCGTAGCATGAAGGAAATCAGTGTGTGGGAAATATTTCCCCTTGAGGACTCATGCGCACAGGGAGGTAGGATGAGTGAGTAAGCGCCATCCATGTTTCCCCAACATGGCTACGTTAAAACATTGGAAGTCTCTGAAACCCATCCCCCCCTTGATCTTAGGTACAGTAAGCCTCTCCCACGATAGCCAATGCAAAGATCGTTTGTCGAGAGAGCTTCCCCGCCAATATTTTGCCATACTTGATGTTAAACCCTTGCAGATCTTCTTTGTCAAAAGAAAACAGCTCATGCTGAAGGTTGGGATGGCCTGGATGTTAGACTTTAATAGCACTTCCCTTGCTGCACATGCAAGGTTTCTTCCTGACCATCCGCCCATTTTGCTTCTGCTCCATTCACCAATGTGGTCAAACGTGCCACTTGTGATCCTGCCAACCGCCGTCGGTAGCCCAAGATAGCGTTCAGAGAACGCTTCCACAGCAATGCCCAAAGTGTTCTTCAGGGCCAGGCGACGTGGTTGCGGTGTATTTCCACTAAAAAATATGGAACTCTTCTCCCGGTTTACTGCTTGACCAGAACAACTAAGTACGACTCCAAGCTAACTAAGTACGACTCCAAGCCTTTTTTTTCGACAAAGAGTACGACTCCAAGCTAACTAAGTATCTATACGACTCCAAGCTAACTAAGTACGCAACGATCTCCGTCGAAATGAAAGGCCGGCACGCACGTACGTAACGAGTCAACAACGTCCCCATGGCAATGGCGACGCGGCTGCTGCTCCGCCTCTGCATCCTCCGGAGGCCTCTTCCTCCCATGCATGCTTCTGGCTCTATCTCCTCTTCAGGCCAAGCCAACCTCGCTCGCCGCCGGTGCGTGCAGTTTCGCGATATTATGTACAAGCATCATGTATCTGCCCCTTGTTAGTTTACTTCTTTTTTTTTTTTTTGCGAGGATCGTTAGCTCACTTCTGACCCGGACAGCTAGTTCGGCATCTAAGCCATATGTGATTGCTAGCATAGAGTTACATTACTAACCTAATTTGTGTTTTGCCATTGGTTGGTTTTATTATAGGGCGTGCGACGGCATCTTCATGCCTTCTTGCCGAGAAGGGTCCGCAACAACAGCCGGTGGTTTGGAGGGCATACACATTCGTCGTCCAAGCCACCCCGCCGCCGCATCCTCGCCAACATGTTTTGTGGAGTTATTTACCCAAAACCACCACACTTGTGGCTAGGGTAACCACTTGGTACCACATTGAAGGCAGAGGACAAAAAACCATCGAAAATGTGCCTAATGCGTAACGCGGAGCACTGATAGTCGGATAACCTCGCGAAAACAGTCAAACTGACTGGTTGGGCCCACCTGTAAGGCTGACGTGGAATGCCTATGTGGAAATTTTGCTGAGTTGGACCTAGGCCCCACCTGTCATCCATCCATTGTCTTCTTCCTCCCCATCTCTTCAATCGGTCAAGCAGAGGACGGGAGCTCCGGTGGAGAGGTGCTCGCCGGCGGCAGCCTGGAGCGGTACAGGCCACCGCGCTCCCATAACTGAAAAAAGCAGGCCACTCTGGCTGTGGAGTGGTGCTCGTCCGCCTCACCCCCTTGGCCAGAAGAGGAATAGTATGGCAGGCGCGTGCCGCCGGCGCTCCGATCACTGAACGGTGACGGCGGTCGGTGTTGGTGGCGTGGAGCTCCGCGGCGGCGGCGGCGCTCAGGAGTGGGAGCGAGGAGGCAGGGTCGCGCGGCAGGGAGAGCGCGATGCGAGCGCGGAGCAAGCTCGCATGTCCTGCTGCCGGCGCTGCTCCCGCTTGCTGTGTCTCTGCCTCGTCCCTTCATTCCGTGCCACCGGCGGCGGTCGGTGTTGGCGGCGTGGAGCTCCGCAGCAGCAGCGGCGTTCGGGAGTGGAAGCAAGGAGGCGGGGCCGTGCGCTGAGCTCGGGCGAGATCCCGCCCTAGCCATGTCCGCGTCCACCGGAGGACGAGCAGCCACACTTCCACGACGCGGCCAGCGGAAGCGAGCTGGTCTCCCGGAGGAGCTCGCCGGCGGCAGCCAGGAGTGGTGCTGGCCAGGCATTACCGCTGCACATGTCCTCTGTGGTGGCGACGCCGGTGATGTCCGTGTCCAGTGCTCGTCCGCAACCTGTTCGGTCAAATGCCCATAGAGAAAAAGAGAGAGAAATAAAAAAGAAAATGTGAAAAAAAATACTTAAAGTCAATGACAGGTGGGACCTAGGTCCAACTCAGCAAAATTTCCACATAGGCAATCCACGTCAGCCTTACAGGTGGGCCCAACCAGTCAGTTTGACTGTTTTCGCGAGGTTATCCGACTATCAGTGCTCCGCGATACGCATTAGGCACATTTCCGGTGGTTTTTTGTGATCTGCCTTCAATGTGGTACCAAGTGGTTACCCTAGCCCCAAGTATGGTGGTTTTGGGTAAATAACTCTGTTTTGTGCCGTGCCCTTTTCCGCCACCGGCCTTCTCATCGACAACACATCACATGATGATAGGAAATCGCCGCACACGGGGTCACCTGACCATGGAAGCAATAACGAAAAGAGGGACAACCACTTGATGCGGGGCACTATAATCAGAATAGTTCTTCAAGTAATTCTACGAACAGTAGAACTGAATATTTCTGCTAAAATGCGGGGTTGACAAATACTTGATTTTCCTGAAATTCATAACCATAAGATGTATGTCTCCAAAATTTCCGTGTTGACTGTTGAGTGAGCGATCTGCGAGACATAATTTAAGTTCCCTTATGTATAACTGCTTCAGATTCAATCTCCTCAAATGAGGAAAAATACATCCAAAACAGAGAGATATTCAGAACAAATGCATGAGGCATTATTATTATTATTTTCGAGAAAACGCAAAGAGACTTCTGCGTATCTTTCCATTGAAAAGGCAGGATTCAAGTTACAATCCTCCTAAGAGGTACATGTAATGAAAAATGTAGGAAAATTAATGTACATCCCAGGTCTGGGGCAGACTGTCACGAATCCTGGAAGCGCCAGCTCTAGCCCAAAGCGCCGCCTCGTCCTTTATCTTCGCAATAAGGTTACTGACTGAAGGTTGGGCGCCCTCGAAGACATAGTCATCACAGAGTTTCCAGATCATCCATGGGTTGAGCAAGGCAATGGAGGTGAGGCCTTTGCGTATGGGTTTCGGGGTGCGCTGTTTAGAAGCTTGCCACCAGTTCAGAAGGGAAGCATCATGGTCCGGCGGCGTGCAAGACATGCGGAACCATGTGAGTATCTCGTGCCAAACCTGTCTGGAAAACGGGCAGTAGAGCAGTAGGTGGTGCATCGTCTTGGGGCTCTAGCAGCAGAGAAGGTACGAAGTGTGGTGCTGGAGGCCGTGGCGCGCGAGGCAGTCGGCGGTCCAATACCGATCCTGATCAGTGAGCCAGTGGAAGATACACACATGAGGGGGCACCCAGTTCTTCCAAATGAACTTCCAGGAGCTGTTGTGGGTCGAACCCTGGAAGGTAACCTGATAGCAGGATTTCACAGAGTAAAATCCGCTCGAAGTCAACTTCCACAGGAGGCGGTCGGGTTTTGTGGTCAGGGTGGTGTGCCTGACAGCGTGCCAGAGCTGGATGTACTGTCCGACCTCGTGAATGCCCATCATGCCATGGATGTTGTGAACGCCCAACAAGCATAGGCCAGCCCGGTGTGCTCCAGTTCGGGGATGCCGAGGCCTCCAAGCTCAATTGGACGGCAAGTATGGCACCAATTAGCATGGCAGTTGCTGCCATTGGCAGCCTCACGCACAACCCACATGAATCCCCTCTCAATCCTCTCGATCGAGCTGCTTGATGATTTTTTTTTTTGGCTGGTGCGAATACCAGGAGCTGGTGCATGGGGATCGCACAGAGGACGGATTTGACCATACCGAGGGAGAGTATTATCCATTGTTTCTAATCCTAAGAACAGTTTCTAGAAAACACAGGACATGCAATAACACAAAAATAAACATCCCAAGTCTTTGACATTTTAATAGTAGGATAGCATGATTCCAAGTGAAATTCATAGTGCTGTCACCATAATAAAAAGAGATAATGCTACATGTATGGTTACGCAATGACATTAACTAATGTTAGAAACTTAGAATACAGTATATCATAAGGCAGAAGAACAGGATTTCCTCATATTATGCATGTAGCAGTACAATAAGTGTACTATTTTCACAAGCTGAGGAGGCAAGATATTTCGCAATGTTCAGAGCAAGATGATAAAACAGAGCCAAACAGATGTCACGTACCCTTTGCTTTGTTCACCCTTTCCATAATAGCACCTGACAGAAGAAAAGAAACAAGAAGTTAAATCTGGACATCCAAGTTAGGTGTAATGAAGTCTAATACCATATATATGAGCTCAATCAAAAAACTTGGCAACCCAGCCAAGTAGCAAGACGTACTAATTTGCAAGTTACATCTAGCATTATTATGCTGGCTGAACCAGCGCACTTGTGAAGCCGCACACATACTTTTCACATACGAAACAAAAGGTCTTAAACTGAAGTGCGGTTTCAATCAAATTAATAAACGCTAAAGTGCCGATATTACATTCTGAGTCGATGATCTGAGCACGTTTCCTGCATTCTGCTTCAAGTTGCATCTCCATGGCTTTCTTCACTTCCTCTGAAGGAGTAATGCCTAAAAGTGGACAGTTTGTAGCTATTAGTAATGGAACACATATGTCGCATTAAGACTTCTTTTTTTGCGGTAGTCGCATTAAGACATTTGACACCCCATTCTCAGGGTGAACTAGAAAACCATACATATGTCGTATTTGAGACATTTGACACCCCATTCACACGACGCGTAATTGATTGACTTCTGCAGATAGAGAAATAAAACAAAAAAAAAATAGATGAGTTGTAGGACCATGACATTTACGAGAGAGGTGTGATAGTAGTAGGTACCATGATGTTGTGGTTGAGCGTGTCTCTTTCCTTAAAAGTCTTGTCAAGGGTAATCTTGCAAATTTCACTCCTTGCAACAAACTCCGCAAGATGGGTCACTGCATAGATGGGGTTCTCTATGACGATTCAATTTGTGGTGGAAGCAAGGAAGGGATCGGCAATCTGTGCAATTCAATTTGAATCGATTCAGTTTGTAAGCTAAGCAAGCTTCCTAGGGTTTAGGGGTTAGAGATGACCTTGACGTGGAGCACTCCTCCGATCTGGATCAAGGCGTCATCCTTTGTGGTGGCAGTGTTGCCCGGGATTTGGATGACCTCCTCCTTGAGCGAGTGGACGTAGGCGGTCGACGCCGGGCACGAGGAAGTGAATCCCCGAGGAGAGAGTCTTGTGGTACATGCCTAAGCGCTCCACCACGAACACCTTCCTCTCCGGCACGATGCTCACGCCCAGGTTCACAGGGGTCGACGGTGGGCCGACCGCCGCGGTGGCTCCCCTGTACCAGCGGCAGCTGGACCCTAGGCCCTGCAGCTGCGGCAGCAGCGGCAGGTTGGGGTCCGGGCGGCTGGAGCGGAGGAGGCAGAAGGCGGACGAGCGGCGCGCGTGAAGGCGCATCATCTGGGTCGCGGTTGACATCGCCATCGTAATAGGGCTTATCTGTCTCTTCTCTTTTCTCCTATCTTTTCTCTCTCCCTATCTAAGCCACGATCGGTTTCCCAGGCACGATACTATCACGCTCCTTTTCGGGGCCCCGGCCGGAAAAAAAGAAAGGAGTGATCGAGATGGGCTAGGCCCAAAGTGTTGATTGCTAGGGATAGGAAAACGTGCGTCGCACGGCCGCAGACCACACGCGATCGTTTCGTCGCTCTTGCCGCTGGCACACATCGCTTGCGATTCTTGTCTCCGCCGTGTGCCATAATGCCGCCGTTTCCGGCTTGCCGCCTTTGCTGGTGTTGCGCGCCTGCCTTGGCCGGCCGGCCCGGCCGGCGGCCACTCAGTCACTCACATCCGGCCATCCCATCAGTCGTAAGCCGACTCGGCCTCGTCCAGGTTGTTCCTCATCGACCCAAGTCCTACCTCTCCGGGATTGATTCTTCAACGCTGTCGCACAGTTTGGAGGCCAGAGGAGATCGACCCACCCTTTTGTTTCAGACTATATGTTGATAATTTTTTCAGTTCTTAGTTTCCTGGTAATTTTGCTTCATGGCAAATCCAACTCTGAATACTATTACGAGTATTATAGGAGTCCAGGGTGAAGGGCCTAACGATCTTTCTCAAGAGCTTCGGGCGTGTATGAATGCGTACACTTAGGTTTTCGTTTCTCTTTCTCTCTTATCAAATTATAAATTCATGCAGGAAAGCAACACCAAGATTTTGGTGATAACTCGGTAAAATTATAGTATCTAGTAGGAGTACTTAATAAAATTGACGTGCATATTCATGCTTCTGTTTTTGTATCATCTTAGTTTAAATTGTTGGATGAGACTGTCATAATATTTTCTTTAGAATCATACCTATTTATTTAAGTAAACTATATATGGGATACAAAGGACACCGAGTGTAGCTATCCGCCACATACGGTGAGCAACCTCATCTTTCTATGAAGAGTGCGCTAGCATGTGCGCCTCTTTTGAAGATATTTACTCTTGCTGTAATTTCCTAACAAAACCGAGGGGGGGGGGGATCATAAGTAACTTTAAATTGACGAATGTTAGAAGAAAAAAATTTAGGGGCCTAGAGCATTAGAGCAACTCCAACAGGCCGACATAAACAAACATCGATTTTGTCCGCTTTTTGTCCGTTTAGGTCGTCCGTTTGCCCGTCTGTGTCCGCTTTTCCGAATTGGTCGGCCTGTGCGCCCAACGAGGCCAGGCGCATTTTAGACATGTCCGTGTTGGCATTCAGTTGTACACCTGGTGGGCGAGCTCCGCACCGCGGCCCCGGGCCCCCGTGCCGCCTCGCCCGGCCCCTGCGCGTAGGTGTGCTCGTAGTCCAACAGCTCGCCCCGCCCTCGTGCCCGCTCGCTGCCCCGCTGCTTGCCCCGTGCCATAGCTCGCTCCGCCCACCCCGAGCTCGCCGCGCCCGTGTCGCAGCTCGGCCCCCCGCTCGCCGCTCCACCATCGCGAGCTCCCGCGCCACGCCGCAGCTGCAGCTCACCGCCCCGGTCGCGGCGCCCGTGCCGCAGCTCGCCGCGCCCGCTCGCCTCCCCGCAGTCGCGATCTCCCGCGCCACGCCGCTGACGCAGCTCGCCGCATATGCCTGCGTAGCCAGAGGGCATGTGCACGTACACGCACACATGTACATGCACGCATGGCTTGCTGGACCAGAACGAATCAGCCTTGGGCGTAGCTCTACTTGTGCATGTACACGCACGCATGGCATGACCTATACGTGCGCTCGTCGCTGCACGCGGGAGCTCTGTTCACCGGCGAGTGTAGCGAAAGAGGAGGCTGCACATCAGCGAGGAGCTCACCAAGGAGGAGGCCGCGGCGCTCGCTGGTACCGGATCCGGCGCTTCCCGTCGGCTAGCACAACGGGGGTTGCCCCGGCGGCTGCTTCGTGTCCCGCAGCGTTTTTGGTGGTCTGGAGCAGGGTGGGCGGGTGGGTGGGAGAAGAGAGAGAGCAAAGGAGAAGAGAGATGGGTGGGTGGTTGGATGACAGGTGGGCCAAGCAGCACATGCAATGGGCAGAAGCGGGCGAGGAGAGCAGAGAAAACATCCGCTTTGTGTCCGCTGCCGACCCAAATGTGACCCAAATTTGAGACGGGTCCGCGCGGACACAAAGCGAACGCAAAATGGAAATGGGTCACTGGGTTGGGCAGTCGTTTTTGTCCATGCAGATCGAAACAGACATGGGCGGACGAAATGGGTCGCCTCGTCGGAGTTGCTCTTAGTTTCGCCAAGGCCCCCAAAATATTAAGACCGACGATCGGTTTCCTCAGGGCATGATTGATCCATCCTGACCGATGCCTGTATTTTTCTGACCCATCCAACCCAACGAAGCCTGATGGCCCAGCCAAACAAAACGACCTGCTCTACAGATCCGGCGACCGACTAACCTCAACATTATGACAGGAGGAGGACGAGTTGCCTTTATGCATCTCGGTCAACAAAGTTCACATATGAACATATATAGTTTCTGGGGATAGATAGATTCATCTCTTTACCAAAGATATATGCAACATGGCAATTTTCTTCCGGCATGACGCGTGCTCTGAACTTTGACAAGGTTTGTTTTCATGTATTATTCATACCATGATCAGTTATCTCATACTCATAGTATGCCATACAATTCCGTGAAGGAATACCGATATGGATTCATCACGTTCGCTTTGCTTGTCCACCTTTGTTCCACGCTAACCTTACTTCCAATTTGTGCTGCTGGGTATTTCCGAGCCAACAGCCGCTCGGATGATTGCTGAGAAGCAGGCTGCCAAGGAAGTCCATGATGAAGCTCTGAGGATCTTCAGGAGCATCCAGGAGAGTCCATTTCATGGATCTTTAACCCTTGATGAAGTGACCATGGTTCTCAAGTTATTGTCAGAGAAGCAGGTCCGACAATGGTATGTTGATAACATCACCTCTGTAAAGGAAATCATACTAATATGAACACAGCTCCTGTTTGCCAGCACCTCGCGCTTACAATACAATTCGATAACACAAAGGAAGAGTTGTTCGATGTGCTCCTGGAGCTAAGAAGGAAACAAGAGTTCCCAGCTTTCTCCCGGGAAAGCATCCAAACTCTTCGGCTGGTCGAGCAGCTTGCTGCCAAGTGGAGCCTAGGCCTCATGACCCCAATTGGTATAATCTGAAACATATGCATGAATATGCTCTTCTTTTTATATTGTTTACTTGTTTAGCAGTTTTTCTGTTGTTGTCATTTGCAGGTGCACGCATCAGAGAAACAAAAGATTTGGCGATTTCATCAGTAGATACATCCTTTGGGGATTTTTTGGTGTCCTTTACTACTTTGTGATATTCAAAATTCACGAAACGATGCTACAAACAATGACATAGAATCCAATGTCGTCTCCCATGGCCATGGGAAGCCAAAGGATGATTCGACTATCTTTAGAAATCTAGAAACTTACCTTTATGAACGTTAATGCCTATATATAACTAGTTAATTACTATGATGATATTTTGATCTTTGCAGTATAAGTATTGTATTTGGATATATTATTCCTTTGTAAGGTCGAATGGTTCACTATCTTCGAAATTAAGGAGTGGACAGTGGTGGTGCAAGGCACTGTAAATACTAAATAGTCGCTTACATGGTGTTGGCACACAGAAAACATAAAATCTTCTTGTTGTCTAGGTAACTGTCTGTTTAGGTAAATTTGTCATTGTCTATATAAGGAAACACGACAGAAACAAAGAGCAAAGGCCATTTGTGGAGTTTTATTTCTTCCCTACCAAATCAACTCTATCATCGACGTCGGCCAACTGGAGTTCATCGCCGGAAGAAGCTTCTTCAAGACCTTCATCTACGCCGTCGAGGGTTTTAGTGTTACCCCAAAAGGAATGCCCCAACGCTAGTTCTCAAGCTGGACTTTGTGAAGGCAATGGACTCCGTCGATTGGCATAGCCTGTGATAGATCATGGAGAGGTCTGTGGGTTTCGAGACCGATGGTACGACTCGATGGATTCCATCTTCCAGTCCTCCATGTTTGCGGCCATCCTCAACAGGGTGCCTGGCTGGTGGATTCAGTGCAAGTGGGGGCCTATGGCAGGGGAGGCCACACATCTTCCTACTGGTCGCCAATGTCCCCGAACAAACGATCAAGCAGGACGACGTCCTCTCTCACCCTATGGTTGATGGAATACCGCACTCAGTTCGTCAATATGCTGATGGCACCCTCATAATCGTGCATGTGGACCTCACTTAGTCCGTCATGCTGATGGCACCCTCATAATAGTGCATGTGGACCTCGGGGTTGTGGAGCACTTGAAGCGGATCCTCGCCGACTGTGATTAACTTCCACAAGAGCACGGTCACCCCAGGAATGTCCTGGAAGATGATCTCCAGTCCATGAGTGTTGTTCTCGGCTGTCGCGTGGAGTCTTTCCCCGTGTGTACTTGGGGTTGCTGCTTTTCTCCTAGAAACTGGAATTTGAAGATTTCCTACCACTCGTCGTAAGGTTGAGCGCTACCTCTCGAGGTGGGGCACGCAATTGTTGTCCTTCGATGGCTGCCTCATCATGCTAAATGTTGTTTTGGTCGCCCTACCCATATATGCCATCGTAGCTATGGAGTTTCCACCATTGGTGGTCTGGGCCATCACGCTCTCCGTCGCTTCTTCTTATGGGCCATGGCCAACAAGGCCTCTGGGCTCGATGCTTCATTTCCTGGGACAAGATGTGTCGCTCCAAACACGAAGGAGGGCTTGGTGTTCGGTCTAAGTGCTGAAACAACTATCTACGGATGAAGATGTTGCACCATCTGCACACCCTGCTTGACTCCCCTTGGGCTCGCTAGGTCTTGACATGCCTCGATGGGCACATGCTCTCCCCTCGACCTCCGGCCTCTCCAACCCTCACTGGTTGTCCATGGTCGGATTGATGCCGCTCTATCGGGGCATCTCAATGGCTACAACGGGGGACGAGGCGAGGACTTCGGACTGCCTTCTGGCTCGATTCTCGATGTCGGATGGCCCTCTGCCCCTCTGGCCATGGCCATGTCGTCACTCTTCTCCCACTTCATTTGCCCAAACGCCTCCGTTGTGTTTGTCGTTGCGAATGTGCTTGACCGCGTGCGGGTGACATTCTCGACTGGTTGAGGTGTCCGCACTGTCGCGGCCAAACTGGGGAGGTTGTTCTCCTCTAGGCTTTATGGGTCTTCGGTTGTGTTCATGCCCCGTTTGCTGACTTTTGTCTTCTCAAGGAATGCTCCCAGCCGGGTGCGATTCTTCACGCGGCTGGTAGTCCAAACCCGTGTGCACACTCTGGACGTCCTGCATAGCTCCGTGCACACACCAGAGATGCCCTCAATTCTTCATGGGTGTTTTCCCCGAGCATGCATATGCGGTGCGTGCTACGGGTCTGCTAGACCGGTTGGTGCTCTCTGCTCATCTTAGGACGGCTTCACAAGGCCACCAGATTAGATAGTATGCATTGATGCAGTCCGGGCACATTATCAAGCTTGTAGGTGTAGCGACTTTGTTCGCCAGAAAGGTTGCTTCTGGTTGATCGGTGTATTCATTTTCTTAGAATCTGTTGAAAAATGACAAAGATGGTTGTGCGCATCGCTCGATGTAGAGGCTAAGGATTATTCTTTTTTTTAATGCACACACGTTTTTTCCTGTTCGTGTGTCTAAAGTAAACACGATGGTGCATTCTGCACGGATGTACATGAAAAATTGCACATGTTTGTAACAAGTTTGAATCGACTACATGTGGTAGTAGTTGTGGCACCACAGTAGAAGAGAGAGAAGCGTAGGACGACTTCTTTGTTTTGTGTCTGTGGTGGTGGTGCTTGAATACCACAGGAATAAAGCGAGGCGATGAGGGTTTTTGTTTTTGAAATAACCACATACAGTATATTCCATTAGTAGACAAACTTATTATAGAGAGTACATAGTCATCACATAAGACATACATAGGTGTCTTACATGTTTGCACTAAAGATCCTCCTACCGGTAAAACTAGAATTTCACGAGTGAAGAACCATGTGCCTCGTCGAATCATTGCCCACCATTGTCCTCCATCATCAGAAAGGAGAACAACCACCATACCAAGATCTGAGGGAGCACCTTCGCATACAAGAATGCTTTTCGAGCCGATGAACCGGACCGCCGCAAGCGACGATACCAATGCTTTGTGGCACGTCGACCGGGGTTTTCCCCCGTCCATTAGATCCCGGCACTATCAACTTCATCCAACACGGTGGAAGAAGTGGAACGTCGCCGTCTGCCGCCATCCACGTATCCCACTGTAAGACACCAAACACAACTACAACAGCCTATGCCAACCCCACCCAGGAGAGTGCCAAGCGCCGACCACTAGACACAAATCACCGGATCCGAAGACCGGCAAGAACACCAAGCCAGGCACCGCTGCTTAGAACATCATTGAGATGAGGAAAAACATAGGCAAATTATTCGGACGCGGCGTCATCCCCTCCATTGATGTGACGCCTCTCAAAGAAACTAGCCTACCCTATCTCCTTGCCGGATAGAATCAACGGGTCCCCGTCCAATCCCACCACCGAAGCGGCAGACATGGGGGACGAGGACCCTCAGCAACGCCGGCGGAGAGAGAGGCAGGCAAAAATCGCCTCGCGCATCGCCTTGGACTGGTTCCTGCTGGTAGTTGGTGCCTGGCGGTGTTAGCGAGGCGATGAGTTGCGTTCGATACGACAGAATCATACTCCCTCCGTCCCAAAATAAGTGTCTCAACTTTGTATTAACCTTACTACAAGGTTGTATTAAGTTTGAGACACTTATTTTGAGACGGAGGGAGTATAACATTGTACTGTAAATCCAAAATAAAGTCAGACGGGCCGGGCCGGGCTGGCCCCTATATACGCGTGAGAACGCTAGCCCTAACAATGAAGAAGAAACAGCGGATTGCCTAAAAAAACAGCGGATCCCTCTCCCTTGGTAGTCGAGAAACAATGGCGACGCTCCGACTGGCGGCGAGGAGGCTTTGCTCCCGGCTCGGGATAAAAATGGTACTCCTCCTCTCCTACCTTTGATCTCTCTTCTTGCTGCCCTCCGGAATGGCGCCCGCTTTGTTTCCGCGGCGTCAGGGGCAGACCTAGGGTTGTCCATGCCAGAACCGTTGCTGCTGAATCTGAGTTGGGGCCGAAAATCCTGAATAAATCTTAACGACTTGGGGCGAAAAAGAAGAATGGATATTTCGTTCTATGATAATCATCTCACGTCTGATTTGTGTGCGTGGCAGGGTCTTTTCGGGCCTGCGGCAGCCCAGGGAAAAGCTTGGAAGCCGACAGCCGTGGAAGCCTTCGATTTTGGCATCACGGATGTCGATGATGAAGCGCGCAAGATCTTCTGGCAACTAAAGAACAAACGAATGGAGGGAGAAAAAGATTTAACCCTTGCTGAAGTGACCAGCATTGTGCAGGCCATGTATGACATGCAGGAGAACAAAGATGGGGCTACAAGCACTAACTAGCTTTACAGTACAATGTTATAGGAGTCAATAACTAGATTTACAGTACAATGCTAGAAGTCTAGTAATCCTCATGAACACATGTAATATTAATTTGGATCTTTGCTATTTTCCTGCTTCGTATTATCGGATATGACATGCCTCCAGATTGGAGTGTATTTTTTGGGCTAGCGATAGGGTGTGGAGAAATCAAACAGAAAAAAAAAGCAAGTGGTGCGAAAGAGAAGGCCTCCGCAAATCATGATGGATGATGATCAGTTTTGGGGTTTTCAGTGTGGTTTTGGTTGTATGGGTTTGTTATGGTCGGTGTGTTTTCCTCCAGTTGTAGTCCATGTTTTGGAGGTTTGCAGAAGTAGCGTGTCAGGGATGTTGGTTGATCTGTTTTTGTTGTCGTGTTGGTTCATGGTTAAACAAGTGTCAAACTGGTTTCATCCAGTTTTTCACTAATTAGTGAACCTGGAAATTCTCTTCTACTTAATTGACCAAATTGTATCTGTAGGTTTTGCTAGATGATGTTGCATCCAAAGCTGAATAATGAATTATGCCGCCTTTCGCTATTTAACCTGGTATAATTCTTGACAATACAAAAGTGTCGGCTTAACCCTTCACTTACATATTGTTCCCTCGTATCGAATGCCAAATGCCCAAATGGAACTATGCAACCAAAACTAACTAGGCCAATACTTACATGCATACAAACTGAAGTATAATTCAAATATGATTCAGACAGTATCACAAATAATGAAATTTTAGATGAAGCAAAAATATTTTGGCAAAGATTAAGCAGGTTGTCCAGGCAAACCTACAAAGGAAAGAAAACAATAGATGATACTGTATTATACAAGTAAAAGAACACCAAGTAATGAAATGAACATGAAGCAGATTTTATTGCAAATGTGTATATTCGCATCTTTGTCTTTCTTTGCTAAGCCTTCCAAGATTTTTCCAATGTGTGGGGAGGTGACACTGAGAAAAGGTTAAAACACAAACTGGTTCCAAGTTCCACCAACGTATTACACAACAAAACTATATGACTAGAAAGCAAGTACCTTGACAACAGCGTGCAATGAATTAGAATACATAGAAGAGAACATACATAGAAGCAGTGAAGTATAAATCAAACTTCAAAAACATAACTAGGTAATTCATATACGTGATTTTCCAGCTTTCGTTATTTCTGTCCTGGAAAGTCTGATATTCCTGCAACAGCATGAGCATGACACACTAGATGTACTGGAAAGGAATGTAGCTTAACTCAACTATAGTGCTTAGAAAAATTCAATGGAAGTCCTAACCAATACTTGAATCACCTAACTCACCGGCAAAGACTAGAAACAACTCGGCGCTGTGCTTGCCGAGGTTCGTTCTCGGCAAACAGTACTCGGCTGGACGGTTGCCGAAAATTATTAATTTCTTCAAGTTCCTATTATTGGGTACACGGCAAGCATTTAAATAGCCATTGTCGAGTATCAGAAAACGAGAACATGACAAACTACCACATTAAGTGAAATGGGTGTTAATATCAGTGTCACGTGTCCAATGACCTTTGTCGAGTGTGGAACTCAGCAGTCCAACGGCGAGTAGGGGTTTGACACATGGCACATTTTCTGCCGAGTTCCGTTTACCAAAACTCGGCAAACCTTTGCCGATTGATCATCAACACACACACACACACACACACACACACACACACACAGAGACACACACATCACACATCACATAAAGTCCATATGAAGAAGTCACATAACGAGCAACATAGAGAGTTCACAAGCATCATACAAGTCACATAAAGGAAACTCACAAGTAGTTCGCCGACACAAACTCTCAACGCGGAAGATCATCTCCATGGACATGAGCTCTAGGGTTGTTGTGGATGATGAGAGGTATGCTTCGTCATAGCCTCCATATTTTTTGAGAGGATATGCAATTATTTTTTTCAACATTGTACCAAAGAATTTCATTGGATAATGGAGCCCAGCCGAGGCGCATCGATCACCATCTCCATCGCATCTGCATTGTCGTTGCCATCCACCACATGCGCCACTTCTGCAGTGGCATCAGCGTTCACCATATCGTCATCGTCCGGAATGATGGTTGTCCGTGCCACTGCCCACCGCCTCCACTACCTCGGCCGCCAGGCCCTGGATGAGAGACTGATGTTTGGCCCACCAAGATCTCTATCTGGGATCGTCTGAATCTTCCTCCTCCATCGCCCACAAGAGGAAATCGATGGGAACCGCGCTGACACCATCGACGAGGAAAATTCATTGCCGTTCTAGCATTGTCACTGCGGACCTCATGGCTCGCAATTCCTCGACGAGCTAGTAGACATTGGTGAACTGCGATGATATCTCCATCATGTTGGCGAAGTTGAGGTTGTCGCCGCATGCACACCTCAAGATTAGCGTTGTCCATCTCGGCCCGGCGAGGAGGATTCATAGCAGAGTCGGCAACGCCGGTTGCGGCCGTGGGAGCGATGGAACGGGCGACTGTGGCACCCTTGCGGATGATGCCGAGGTAGGTGGCGATGGCTTGGAGGATAGTGGGGGCGGAGGTAGGTGGCAGCGGTGCCATGGAATTGGCGATTGATACATCTCGAACGTATCTATAATTTTATTTATTATTTCATGCTATTATATTATCATTTCTGTATAATTTTTATCACAACTTATATTATTTTTATGGACTAACCTAATAATTTCGTGCCTAGTGTCAGTTCCTATTTTCTACTTGTTTTTGGTTTCCTGGAAAACGAATATATATGGAGGTCAAAATAAGTTGTCGATTTATCATGAATTTTTTGGGCAACAAGAAATACTGGAAGGTTCGGGGGAGATCGAGACGAGCAGCCAGGGGACCACACGGACAGGTGGTGCTGCCAGTCGGTAGGCCGCACCCACTACCCCGGTGGGTCCCCTACTTATTGACCTGAACTGATTCCACCGCCATAAATCCCTATAAATACCAAAACTATTTGTCGTACCTCCGGAAGAATTTTATCGCCGCCGCAAGCTACTGTTCCACGAAGATCCCATCTGGATGTCTTTTTCATAGCGCCGGCGGAGGGGGAAGCGTCAAATTAGCGCGGGAATCAAGACAATCGATATTTAAAACCCACTACACCATGAAGCGTCACTCGGATTATCAGTCAGTCGGCTTGAGGAATTCGAGGAGTCTTCCTGCACAGATGGTCTGACAAAAGCCTGATAGACACACAAAAGATTTCGATATGACGTGTCATAAAGATTCGCAATGATGACTGTTGACGACTCGCCTTCCAGTCGTCTAGGGACCTTCGGTCGGCTAGGAACCACGAACAAACCGACTGACAGGGCCCGTCCCGAGTCGTACAATCTGTGTCCAAGGCATGATGATATCCTAGTGCCATACACTCGAAGAAAACCGAGTGGGATGGCACTCGTCGCAGATCCTCTCTGCGTAGGAGCAAGGGGCTCCCACGATATCTTTTGTGGCACGAGTCACATTCTCCCTGGGAACCAAATATCTGGTTGTGCAGACTTGGTTCCGCTGAAAGGCGTCCGGCAGGCATTCCTGATAAACGATACTGCTGGCAACGCTTGATTTGATCAAGCCCAGATGCCCCAGACCGCCGCTCGAAATTTTATGATAAGCCCACAGTCGGGCCACAAGCCGTCCTCTCCATAAGAGATTGAAAATGGGTATCACGAAGTCTTTATCCCGATTGCTCATCTCTTTGCCCTCTGAGGGCATGAACAAATTGAGTCCACCAGGGTCTCTCAGTCGAACCTCAAGCTCGCCCACAAACGGACACCTCACCAAGGGGAAGCAGACAACCATCCTCTCCAGCGAGACCTCGACTAACTCGGGGGCCTACTGTCAGGGTTATAAATACGGGGTTGGCCCAAGTATACGGATGGCCCATCAGAGGTCCATGATCCATCCAGGATATGGCCCAGGAGACCATGGGCCAAGGGGCTTCTTCATCAGCCCATCAAATATAAGGAGGGTTCCTCAGGACCGCGCTAAGTCCCTAGACTGAGTCAGCCGACAGCCGATCGCTAGTAGTCGGCTGGAAATGAAGGGAGCAGTCAGCTAGACCATGAGTCGGCGACTACCTATGATACATCTCGCCCACGATGTCTTAATGAAGGTAGTTACTCAATGGCAGCATAATCTAGTTCAATACAACAGTTACCAGTAGTAAATGCCATGAGGTAGTCAGCCATACCTGAGGCCATGAACAACATTAATATCAGCCCATTATGTACTCCCTCCTGACGCAATCTATATATGCCGGAGGGAAGCTCTGGGCTAAAGGTCGAACATCCACACATCATACCTTACGCCAAGAGCTAAGACCACCACAGGAGTAGGGTATTACCTCGACCACAGAGGGTGCTTGAACCTGTATAAATCCTTGAGCGTACTCCCAATTGCACCATTCGGTAGTTATCACTGCCTCTACATTCCTACCCCCCCCCCCCCCCGCGGTATTGTCAGGATTATATCCACGACATGGGGCTTGTGGCGCCCTCATAGATTTGGTCGGTAGCAAAGTGGCGTCGTGGTTTCTATTCCCATGAGATTTGACATGGACCAAGAGAGCGACAGAGTAGGAGAGAATCTGACCAAAGTTGGGTAAACCACGTGGTCGACAACTCCCTTGGTCCACCGCCGACAAGGAAACCATCGATAATCGAGGATGACAGATCGCCATCGTCAAGCCACCTTGGGCTCGCCTCCTAGTGCATCGCCACCTTAGGCTCTCAACGAGGTCTGACGGAGTGGTTGCACTGTCGACGAGACACGAGAGGCTTGGTGGTCAGGCACTCAGTGGCCGATCTCGCCTGATCTGGACGCCAAGGCACGACCAGCGAGAGCTCACGCTTGCCCAACCATGGATCCATTGTCAGCCGGCGTGATCCGGCCTCACTCCCGTTCAGTTATTGTTGGATCTCACGCAGGGATGGAGCCAGGAATCATACTAAAAGTGGGCCAATGGAAAAGATAAAATGCTAGGAAATTTAGAGCGCTCCGAACTAGCAATCTAAGGTTGTTTTCAGAAAATAGATTACCATGGGGGAACCATGGCCCCAACTCGCCCCTGACTGGCTCTGTTATTGATCTCACCCGAAAAAGGTGAAAGGGGGGAGAGATGAAACTCGCGTGAGAGAGAATGGTGGAACCGTGCAGGATATTTAGTTGGTTATATGGGTCCCACCTTTATATTGCGTCGATATTAGCTTTGGTATGGTAGAAATAGGTGATTCCTAAGTGGCATCCTCGCTAATCTTGATGCCGGATGGACACTGGATTTCTTACCGGTATCTAGTGGAACCGGTAAAAAGGTAGATGATGCAAACATACTACAAGCATATGGCAATCGCGAAGAGGCGGCGCCGGCATACTAGGCTGGGTGGGATCGTGTGTGTGCGTTCATAGAAATGAGTATGTGCGATTATGCTGTGTTAAAAAAAGATGTCTTGAAGAAAAAATCAGAACAATTTCGCCGTGGCAAGGGGGCAGAAGCAAAGAGCGGGCCGGCTGTGGAGTTTTCTTTCTTCCTTGGCAAGGCAAGCAAACCGATCACACACCAAGTCTAAAAAGAAAAAAGAAAGGTCGGGCCGGGCCAAATACACCGGAGCCCCCACCCGTCGGTCGAAGAAGAGGAAGCGGATCGAGTTGGCGGGGGCAATGGCGGCGCTCAGGCTAGCGGTGAGGAGGCTTTGTGACCGTGTGCTCGGGAGATCAGCGGTACTTCTCCTCTCCTACCTCCGACTCCTCTCCCTCTCTAGCGGTGCTGGCTTTGTTTCCGGCGTGGGAGCCAAATCTAGGGTTGCCCATTGCTGCAGATTCCTCCATCCTTTGCCGTTTTGTTGTCCGAGTTGGGGCCAAAAACCTTGCGCATATCTTAAATCTTCTATGAGTTGGGGCCAAAAATTCTCGATTACTGGCGGTTAGGAGCCACTTCCAGACATTGATCTGCTCTTCAGATCCGGCGATCGATTGTCGGAGATTAGGCGCCACATGAAACATTGATTCTGAGGATGTATGTACGTAATAACGTGAAAAAATAATCTCTTTCAGCATATGACGCTTGCTCTCAACTTTGATAAGCTTTGTCATGATATATAGTAGTGTTGACCTTGATAGTCATACGTAGTTGACGGTAAGGGAAAAATAGTCGAATTTCCCCTCCTATATAAGGTTTCCCGAGCAAGACACATGCTTGTACTGCACTACTGCCTTGTTAGGGCCTTGCAAATTGTCTAGAGTGACTACAAACAGGATATGAAAGTACGCTTTGGTAGTATATGTCCTAACGACAAAATTTGGATAATGCCCGCTCGATTATAATTTTAACCTTCAAATTGAGAATGTGGGAAAACTAGCAATGCAAGCAGGTATTTTCAATTGCTAGGCTGTCCACCTTTAATTGTTCCATGCTAGTCTTACTTACGATTTCTGTTGCTGGTTATTTACGAGCGAAAATTTGTCAAGGAATTCCCCAATATTGATCCCGACTTCCCGAGCATCTCAAGGCTGCCAGGAAATTCCCCAAGATTCATGTCAAGGATGTCGATTCTACGTCTTTGAAGGTCTTCCAGATTCTCCAGGAGAGTCCTGTCGATGGTCATCAAGATGTAACCCTTCGTGAAGTGCGCATGACACTCAAGACCTTGGCTGAGATTCAGGAAGAAGAATGAAGATGCGCTACTAGGAAGCAATATCGTCTCTTGCTCTAATATGAACTAGCTTTGCAGTATGTAATATTTGAACCTTTCCTATGTTGTCGCTTTGTGGGGACTACTGGACGTATGTGATGTTGGGATCTTTGCTATTTTCTTGCTTCTCAAGGTCATTGTTCTTGATCTTGACATGCCCACCAGATTGGAGTGTAAGCTTTCAGGCTAGCAATAGGGGCGGCGTGTGAACATCTACTTGTAGTTGTAGAATATGGTAATGGAATGGTCATTTGGAAACAAAGAAAAAAGGCATACCAGATTGGAGTGGTGATGCAAGCCATTGATGATCAAGATCAAGTATCATCACGGACTGATGTTTAGTGTTCGTATTGTCAGTTTTCATTTTCTTTTGTGCTATGGAAGTCTCCTTCCTCGTGCATCTTTGTGTGAGAAGGCAAGTCTGGTGCCTTCTCTAGCCAGATGAACAAATTTTGCAAGGAGGTATCCTCCATTCAGTTCCCTTGATCTTCTTCGGCTCAGGGTGTAAAAACATTGTGACCACACATAAGTAGGATGAGTCTCAGGGTGTAAAAACATTGTGACCACACATAAGCTGGATGCAAAACATAATGTCCAAGCATGGAATCCTGCTGAAACAAGTTCTGCGGATGAGTCTTGGTTAAACCATTGGCTGTTCAATCAAAACACATGAATCACGAGAACAAGCATAGGTTGCAAGAAAAGATACTGAAATAAAACAAACAACCACTACACCAAGAAATTTCCTTGAGAATTGCACTAGAGTGAGGTGCAACTTCAGTTCATATTTCTTGGTGCTGGACACATCCCCAAGCAAGTAAGCATTTTACGAAGCTACTAATATCGTCGAAGACAAGCATAATTTTAACAATTGCTATCAAAAGTACAAACTTCACATTTATCATCAGTTCTTCCTTTTTTGAAAATAAATAAATGGTAATAACACCAACAACAGCTAGAGGCCTAAACCAAATGGGCAATTAAGCAAACCAGGGCATTCCTTCATTCATAGACGCCTAGATGGCCAAGGGAAGCCGAAGGATGATTCGACTAGCTTTAGAAATCTAGAAACTTAACCTTTATAAACGTTAGTGCCTATATGATGATATTTTTATCTTTATGATTCGACTAGCTAATTACTAGTATGATGATATTTTGATCTTTGCGGTTAAGAGAATCGTGTTTGGATATTTTCTTCCTTTATAAGGTCGAATGGTTCTCTATCTTCGAAATTAAGGTGTGGACATGCCTATCTGATTGGAGCGGTGGCCCAAGTCACTGTAAATAGTCGTTTACATGGTGTTAGCACATAGAAAACATAAAATCTAGTTGTTGTCTAGGTAATTGGCCTTTAGGTAAATTTGCCATGTTTATATACGGAAACACGGCAGAAACAAAGTGCAAGGGCCATTTGTGGAGTTTTATTTCTTCCCTGGTTAATCAACTCCATCATCGATGTCGACCAACTAGAGTTAATCACCAGGAGAAGCTTCTCCGAGACCTTCATCTACGCCGACGAGGTTTTTCGGTGCTGCTGCAAAAGGAACGCCCCCACGCTAGTCCTCAAGCTCGACTTTGCCAAGGCCTTTGACTCCGTCGACTGGCATAGCTTGTGAAGGATCTGTGGGTTTCCCGACTGCTGGTGCGACTGGATGGAATCCATCTTCCAGTCCTCCATGTTAGCGGCCATCCTCAACGGGGTACCGAGCTGGAGGATTCGGTGCAAGTGGGGCCTACGGTAGGGGATCCCATGTCGCCACACCTCTTCATGTTGGTCGCCGATGTCCCCTAATAGATGATCAGGCAGGACGGCGTCCTCTCTGACCCTATGGTTTGCAAAATGCCGCCCTCGATCCTTCCGTACGCTGATGACACTTTCATCATCGTGCGTGCGGACCTCCGGCTTGTGGAGCACCTAAAGCGGGTCCTCGACGACTGTGATCAACTTCCACAAGAGCACGGCCGCCCCATGAGTGTCTTGGAAGATGATCTCCTGGCCATGACTGTTGTGCTCGGCTGCTGCGTGGAGTCCATCCCCAGGTGTACTTGCGGGTGCTGCTTTCCTCCCATAAACTCACAATTGAAAATTTTCAACCATTGATTGCCAAGGCTAGCTAAGTGCTACCTCTAGAGATGGTGCATGTAACTGTTGCCTTTTCGTGGCCGCCTCGTCGTGCTAAATGTTGTTTTGGATGCCCTACACATATATGACATGGTAGCTATGGAGCTTCCACCATCGGTGGTCTAGTCAATTAACGCTCTGCGTCGCTCCTTCTTGCAGTCCATGGACAACAAGGCCTCGGGCCTCGGGGGATCGATGTCTCGTTTCGTGGGACAGGGTGTGTCGCTCCAAACATGAAGGAAGGCTCGGTTTTCGGTCTAAGTGTTGAACAACTATCTATGGATGAAGATGTTGTACCGTCTGCACGCCCAGCTCGACTCCCCCTGAGCTCTCTAGGTTTTGACATTCCTTGATGGGTGCATGCTCTCCCCCTCGACCCTGGCGGCATCCGGCCTCTCTGACCCTCACTGGTTGTCCCTGGTCGGGTTGATGTCGCTCTACCGGGGCATCTCAACGGCTACAATGATGGACGAGGCGAGGATTGCTGACTCCCTTCTGGCTCGACTCTTGGCTCTCGGACGGCCCTCTGGCGGTGGCTATGCCGTCGCTCTTCTCCCACTTCGTTTGCCCAGACGCCACCGTTTTGTTCGTCGTCGTTGTAGTGGAACAATCACACGCACTGTATATTCATTCACAGAGTACATATACACTAGTAGAAAATATGCCTTTAGTCCCGGTTCGCAAAGGCCATTAATCCCGGCTGTGCAACCGGGACTAAATATGCGCGACTAAAGGCTCCCCCTTTAGTCGCGCCTCTTACGAACCGCGACTAAAGGCCCGTCCATGTGGGCGCCAGGAGTCCGTCGGGGCGGAGGACCTTTAGTCCAGGTTCTCGTGGCTAACCGGGACTAAAGGCCTCCTCCGCAGGTTTAGGGTTTTAGCCCCCCTAAACCTGGTTTCTTTTTAATTTGTAGTGTTTTATTTCTTTTATTTTTTATTTTGTGTTTTATTTTAATTTTGATGAAGTTTCAGTACACATATTCTACGCTACTATATACATGCATATGAAATTTCAAATAAGAAGAATTCAAGAGGAATATATAATATATATTCAATCTCGGGTGACCATATACAACTTCGAACAAGTTTCCATACACAATTAGGATGGATGACCATATACAACTTCGAACAAGTTTCAATCTCGGGTATGCATATAAATTTCTTCGTCCTCGGTATAGTGTTCTCCTTTAGGATTGATGGCTTCCCTCATGAAAAATCCTGCTAATTCATCTTGAATTGGTCGGAAGCGAGCTTCTGGACTAAGCCTCCTCCGCAAGTTATCCGTCGCCTTCCGCACGCTATCCGATGCCTTCCGCTCAGAGGTGTGTCTCCGGATGTTCTCACAAACATAGTATCCACATAGATTGGTCCCCGGTGGCTGCTTATTCACATTAACTAACCTTCTAAAATCTAGCTCATGTTTGAATTCACCGACAATTTCTTCTGAGAACCGTCTCCAAACCCTACAGGGCAAAGAAAATTAAATGAACAAGGGAGTTATTAGTTACTTGATATTAGGAAATGAACGAAAGAGACCGATCGATATAGAGCTCAAATGATTGAAAATAATTACTTTTGCAGCATTTTTCTCATGTCGGCCCAACGCTTTGGATCCGAATCCATAGAGTCCATGATTAGAACTCTGGAAGTGTGAAGTTCAATATTTAGCAGAATCCAGTGGAACCTGCGGACACGTTACATGCACAGTCATGCATAACTCATCGATTAGACATACCATGCATGGAGTAAACAAAAGAGAATGGGCACAAGAGAGAAACACTCACCCAAAATGGTAAGGAAATAGAATATGACTTTTGAGTTGATGCTTTCTAAGAAACTTGTACAAGTCTTTTTCCATGTCTTCGGGGTGATTTTGTAACACATGTCCATTAACGATATGTGGGTCAATGAACCCAACATCATGGATGTTTCTTATTTTGCATTCCCAAATCTTCAATCTGCATAATAGCGTACGCAACAATATAGTTAGGACAATATATATATATATATATATATATATATATATATATATATATATATATATATATATATATATATATATATATATATATATATATAGTGCAGGCAATGAAGAACGAGATGAGGTAGAAATAAATCACTTACAGAACGTAGCAACTCGGGATAGATTTGTCGAGCTCGCGCAGATTGAACAGCTGGAACAATTCACTCATATGAACTTGTACAGAGTACCATTTGGTGTGATGCTCCTCTGTAACATCCGCATAAATATATTCTTTGTCGGCCCATGTTATGAATTGCTTGTACCAACATAGCAGATTTCGCATTTGTGGTGGTAGACTCTTTTCCCGCGCAGGCTCGACGAGAGGCCCATTCCGCACATATTGTAATGCTATCTCACATACTGGCGCATCCTCAAGGCCTAAGAAGGCACGAAGAGTCAAACCCATCTCGGACGCTTGTTTCATGGCACTCGCTACAGTCAATCCAAGTGCTGCCGTAGCTGCTATGATCTCGGGGTCCTCTTCCGGACCGGCTTTCACTATGAGCGGGGGGATCGATTGTTTATTCTGCATCCCGAGCTGGTCAACTTGTTTCCCGCTTTTTTTATTTTCTTCTTTCCCCTCCTTCAATATTTTTACTTGCCTACGAAGTTCATGTCCACAGTCGTCAGGCATATTCAGCTCGGCTTGGGACGGTGTCGTCAAAAAATCCTTAGCCCACTTCTTTTGCTTCTCAGTGAATACTTGCTTGGGCTCAGGCTCTTTTATCGCCTTCGTATCCGCCTTCCATTTCTCATAATGAGCAGACGCGTCCAATTTGGTTTCAACTTCACTAAGTTCCCAAGGCCTTGGGAGGAGAGGCTTCAGTGATGGCTCCGGTACCCTTGTGGTCTTAGGTACATAAGGGTCCGGGTTAATAGTCCAGGAGCAGGTTTCCTTGCTGTCCGCCTGCTTCTGCTTCTTCGCCGGAGGTGGATTGGGGGGCGTCGTACCCGCCGGAGGAGGATTGGGGGGCGTCGTACCCGCCGGAGGAGGATTGGGGGGCGGCGGCTGCTTACCCGCCGGAGGTTGTGGATCGGGGGACGACGTCGAATGGCGTGAAGGAGGTGTAGGTGAACCACCACGACCACCACCACCGCCGCCACCACCACCACCACCACCATCGGAGGGGGGTGGACTTGTTAGCCTTGGCGCCTCGCCTGGAAACACTATGTACTTATTTTTCCATAGAATGATCTGGCGCTTGACATCTCCAAGTCTTCTCTCCCCTTCGGGTGTAGCTTTGTCAATCTCCAGGTCCTCAAACTCTTGGACTATGTCTTCCACCGTGACACGAGCATAGCCATATGCAATGGGGTTGTTGTGGTGGAGTGCTCCAGGTGTACAGGGTAAAGCACTGCCAGTAGCTACCTTTGTGGAAACGTTCCCCACGGGATAATGCAGATCACATTCTTTCATCTCCTTTACATCATCCACGGGGTAGTGAGGCTCCGGTGCACGAATCTCGATCATCGGTGCATTAGCACCAGGCAGGGCATCCGTGGAAGCCACGCTGCTTCTCCGCTGCTGGCTTCCGCGATCCGCTTCATGATCTTCATGCGGCCCTGCAGCCGATTTTTCTTTTACTAGTTCATGCACGGTCTGCTTCAACTCATGGAGTTCCGATGCAAACTTCGCCAAAAGATATGCATCCCGGTCCGTCTTTCTCTTACGGCTTATGTAACAGTACGGGTCATTGTCCTGGGAAAACCCTACTTTCCACGGAATTCTGCCTTTGCCTCGTACACGTCCTCCGTGTTCATCATTCCCGAGGGCTGTTGTCAGTGCGTCTTTCTCTCTGTTGAACTTGATCAAGCCCTCTTGAGCTTGGGTCATTGCGTCAATAAGGGCTTGGGTGGGAGCAAACTTTTTCTTCCGGTGAACACACACCCCTGTCTCCGGGTCTAGCGATCCCCCATGCCCGTACCACCAGCTTTTGGCCCTTGGGTCCCATCCCTCTGTACCTAGAGGGATTCCTCGCACCCTCAGGTCCTCCTCCATCTTCTGCCACTTAGGCTCCGAAAGGCGGTATCCTCCTGGCCCTATAATATGATGGAACTTTTTCTTACTCGCATTATCCTTATTTTTTTCGATATTTGCTTGAAATGCTCCGATTTCTTTTGCCTCACAAATTCTGGCCAATCATCTTTCAGTTTCTCATGTTGTCCATTGAAATCCGGAGTCTTGCCCTTGTTGACATAGTCACGGGTTAAATTTTTCTTGAAGTTCCGGAATGCTTCGCCCATCTTCTGAAGAGCGAACTCTTTAACTAGCCTCCTCCTCTCACGTCCACCCGGAACCTCGTTACCGAATTCATCGACTTTGTTGTATTCCGGAGGTAGAATGAAATGTTCCATAAGCTTTCTCCAGCAATCCTTTTTCATTCTCTTGTCGACAAAACTGAAACCAAGACGTGCCTTCTTTGGCTCCTTCCATTCCTGGACGGTGATCGGGACGTTGTCTCTAACAACGACTCTGCATTGGTTGATAAACTTTGAGGTGTGCTGTAGGGGCTTGCCGGTTTCACTGACAAAATCAATGGCATATGTTTCTCCTGTTTTCATCGCCTTGGATTTGCCACGCTTTTTCGTACTCGATCCGGCCGAGGGCTAAAAAAAGAAAGAGAGTCGCGCGCGTTAATACATATGTATTCACATTTCAGTAAGTTTGTATCACGAGAGGCTCAATGTATATATATACCTCGCCGGAGGTGGTTGCTACTTGCAATTCGAGATCGTCGTTTGTTGACGGTTGACCTCCGTCGACAATGTCCGTTCCTTCACCTTCTTGATCATCGACAATGTCTGTTCCACCATCAAGGTTCAGAAAAGAAGAGACTACATCCTCTTCTTGCTCATATTCTGAGCCCGGCACATAAGGAATCTCGTTGTTTATGATGCCCATTAAATAACGTTCAGCCTCCGGATCCCTAAGCGGCTCGGCTCTATCGTCCGCCATATGTCACTCCTGCATGTAGTAAAAATTAATTAAGTATAAAGAAATTAAAAAATAAGATTAAGGGGACATAGAGGAGGAGCAGCTACGGTTGAATGATTAAGAGCTATTAAAAAATAAATTTGATGTTTTTCCTTTTCTTTTTCCTTTTCTTTTTCCTCTCTGCTCTCTCTTTCCTTTTCTTTTTCCTTTTCTTTTTCCTTTATACAATTATTCCCAAATAAATTTCCTTTTCTTTTTCCTTTTCTTTTTCCTCTCTGCTCTCTCTTTCCTTTTCTTTTTCCTTTTCTTTTTCCTTTATACAATTATTCCCAAATAAATTTCCTTTTCTTTTTCCTTTTCTTTTTCCTCTCTGCTCTCTCTTTCCTTTTCTTTTTCCTTTTCTTTTTCCTCTCTGCTCTCTCTTTCCGTTTGTTGACGGCAGGCGGCGGCGGGCGGCGGAGGACGACAGGCGGCGGCGGGAGGCGGAGGACGGTAGGCAGGCGGCGGCGGGCGGCGGAGGACGGCAGGCGGCGGCGGGAGGCGGAGGACGGTAGGCAGGCGGCGGCGGGCGGCGGAGGCAGCGCGCAGGGGCAGGGGCAGCGGTGGCGGCGGCACGCAGGGCAAGGGCAGTGGTGGCGGCGGCAGCGCGCAGGGGCAGCGGTGGCGGCGGCGCGCAGGGGCAGGGACAGCGGTGGCGGCGGCGGCAGCGCGCAGGGGCAGGGGCAGCGGTGGCGGCGGCGCGCAGGGTAGGGCAGGGGCGGCGGCGGCAGTGCAGGGCAAGGGCGGCGGCGTACGGCAGGGGAAGTGGGGGCAGAGCTCACTGGGGGCGGCGGAGCTCACTGGGGGCAGGGCGTCGGCGTCGGGGCAGGGCGTCGGCGTCGATCGGCGTCGGGGCAGTAGCCTGGCGGCGTCGGCGTCGGGGCATGGCGTCGGCGTCGAGAGGAGAATGGGAGGTGGGGGAAATTTACTAAGTGTTGTATATATAGACAGATCATTAGTGCCGGTTGGGGACACCAACCGCGACTAAAGGTACCCTTTAGTCCCGGTTGGGGACACCAACCGCGACTAAAGGTACCCTTTAGTCGCGGTTGGTGTCCCCAACCGGGAATAAAGGTTCTTTCGCGCCGCTTTTGTTCCCGCGCGGAAAGAGCCTTTAGTCGCGGTTCGTGTCCTTTTTCATATACTTTTCATTTGAAAATCTTAAAAATACAAATAATATATCAAAAAATTCAGAAAAATAAAACTAATTCATTTTAAAATCTTAAAAATAGAAATAATATATCAAAAAATTCAATAAAATAAAACTAATTCATTTTAAAATCTTAAAAATACAAATAATATATCAAAAAAATTAGAAAAATAAAAATAATTCATTTTAAAATCTTAAAAATAGAAATAATATATCAAAAAATTCAAAAAATAAAACTAATTCATTTTAAAATCTTAAAAATACAAATAATATATAAAAAATCCAGAAAAATGAAACTAATTCATTTTAAAAATTCAGACCGATTGTTTTGTTCTACATCCTCGATCCCTTGAAGGTTTGACAAAAGGTTTGATACATCATTCAGTTCATCGACCAAATACAAATCATCTGAATTCGCCATCGTACGTTTTAATTCACATGATCCATTCAACAAAGTTTGGTACAATAAATTATTATACATCAATTCTTCCCTTGTGTCCCTGCTTGCTTACGATTGTGCCGTATCCATGGAGCATCCTCATCATTTAACTTAATGCTTGGGTCAGTGTTCACTTTGAAGGGCGGAATTTCACCAAACATATTATAATCTTCTGACATGTCTGTCTTGTCCTCCACTCCCACGATGTTTTTTTTCCCTGAAAGAACAATGTGGCGCTTTGGATCATCGCATGATGTACTGATCGTTTTCTTATCTTTCCGTTTCCTCGGTTTGCTACTCATGTCCTTCAAATAAAAAACCTGAGCGACATCTTTGGCAAGGACGAATGGTTCGTCAAGGTAACCAAGATTGTTGAAATCCACCATTGTCATTCCGTATTGCTCGTCCACCTTTACCCCACCTCCTGTTAGCTTGAACCATTTGCACCGGAACAAAGGGACCTTAAAGGAGGGTCCATAGTCAAGTTCCCATATCTCCTCTATGTAACCATAATATGTGACCTTTTGCCCATTCTCGGTTGCTGCATCAAAGCGGACACCACTGTTTTGGTTGGTGCTCTTTTTATCTTGGGCGATGGTGTAAAATGTATTCCCATTTATCTCGTACCCTTGGAAAGTCGTTATAGTCAAAGATGGTGTCCTGGCCAACATGTACAACTGATCTCCAACATCATTGTCATTCATTAAATGTTTTCGCAACCAACTGCCGAAAGTCTCCATGTGGGCCTTTCTAATCCAGGATTCAGGCTTCCCGGGTTGTCCGAGCGTAAAATATTCTTGTGTTGCTCGAAGTACGGAGCCACCAAGCTAGAATTTTGCAGAACTGTGTGGTGTGCTTCAGTCATAGAATGACCGTCCATACATATCGTTGATTTCCTTCGGATCGTGCCTTTTCCACTTAGTCTCCACTCGTGCCGCGATTGAGGAATACCAATCGGCTTAAGGTCAGGAACATAGTCAATACAGAACTCAATTACCTCCTCATTTCCATAGCCCTTGACGATGCTTCCTTCTAGCCTAGCACGGTTACGAACATATTTCTTTAATACTCCCATGAACCTCTCAAAGGGGAACATATTGTGTAGAAATACAGGACCGAGAATGGAAATCTCTTCGACTAGGTGGAGCAGGAGGTGCGTCATAATATAGAAGAAGGATGGTGGGAACACCAACTCGAAACTGACAAGGCATTGGACCACATCGTTCTGTAACCGTGGTAGATCTTCTGGATTGATTACCTTCTGAGAGATTGCATTGAGGAATGCACATAGCTTCACAATGGCTACTCGAACATTTTCCGGTAGGAGCCCCCTCAAAGCAATCGGAAGCAATTGCGTCATAATCATGTGGCAGTCGTGAGACTTCAGGTTTAGGAACTTTTTGTCCGCCATGTTTATTATTCCCTTTATATTCGACGAGAAGCCAGACGGGACCTTCATACTGCTCAGGCATTCAAAAAAATGACCTTCTCTTCTTTGGTAAGAGCGTAGCTGGCACGACCTTGAAACCATTCCGGATGCCGGTCATCTGGGTCTTTCAAAAGTTGCTGGTCCTGCCGTGCTTCCTTTGTATCATTTGTCTTCCCATACATGCCCAAGAAGCTTAGCAGGTTCACGCAAATATTCTTCGTAACATGCATCACGTCGATTGCAGAGCGGACATCTAGGACTTTCCAATATTCTAGCTCCCAAAATATAGATTTCTTCTTTCACATGGGTGCGTGCCCGTCAACTCCCCGCGGAACTGATTGTCCGCCAGGACCCTTTCCAAAGATGACTTTCAAATCCTTGACCATATCAAATATCTCAGCACCAGTACGTTCCGCAGGCTTCGGCCGGTGCTCTGCCTTGCCGTTGAAATGCTTGCCTTTCTTTCTTACGTTATGATTTCGGGGAAGAAATCGACGATGACCCAGGTACACGTTCTTCTTACAATTACCCAAACGTACACTTTCAGTCTCATGTAAGCAGTGCGTGCATGCATTGTATCCCTTATTTGTCTATCCCGAAAGGTTACTGAGAGCAGGCCAATCGTTGATGGTTACAAAAAGCAACGCTCGTAGGTCAAATTCCTCTTCTTTGTGCTCATCCCAGACACGTACACCAGGTCTGCCCCACAACTGTAAAAGTTCATCAACTAATGGCCTTAGGTACACATCGATGTCGTTCCCGGGTTGCTTTGGACCTTGGATGAGCACTGGCATCATAATGAACTTCCGCTTCGTGCACAACCAAGGAGGAAGGTTGTAGATGCATAGAGTCACGGGCCAGGTGCTATGGCTGGAGCTCTGCTCGCCAAAAGGATTCATGCCATCAGTACTTAGACCAAATCTTATGTTCCTTGCGTCAGCTGCAAAATCTTTGAACACTCTGTCGATCTTTCTCCATTGCGTTCCATCAGCGGTGTGTCTCAACTCCCGGTCGGACTTACGGTCCTCTTTGTGCCATCGCAACGACTTGGCATGCTTTTTGTTCCTGAACAGACGTTTCAACCGTGGTATTATAGGAGCATACCACATCACCTTGGCGGGAACCCTCTTCTTGGGTTTCTCGCCCTCAACATCGTCACCAGGGTCATCGCCTCTGATCTTATAACGCAATGCAGTGCATACATGACATTCATTCAAATTCTCGTATTCACCGCGGTAGAGGATGCAATCGTTAATGCATGCATGTATCTTCAGAACCTCTAAACCTAGAGGGCAGACAACCTTCTTTGCTTCGTACGTACTGGCGGGCAACTCGTTATTCTTCGGAAACATATTCTTCAACATTTTCAGCAAATTTTCAAATGATCAGTCAGCTACACCTTCCTGTGCCTTCCATTTTAGCAAATCCAGTGTGCAGCCCAGCTTTTTCAGACTATTATCGCATCCTGGGTACAACGACTTTTTGTGATCCTCTAACATGCGATCCAAATTCTCCCTCTCCTTGTCAGTTTCGCAGCGTCTCCGTGCATCAGCAATGGTTCGACCAAGATCATCAGCGGGCTCATCATGTGCCTCTTCTTCACCTTCACCTAACCCTTCCCCACCTTCAGCATCATCCTCCATGAAAGTATCACCGAAATGATCATGATAGTTGTCATCGATATCATCCCCTTCTTCATCTTCTTCCATTCTAACCCCTCTTTCTCCATGCTTGGTCCAACAATTATAGCTTCGCATGAAACCGTGCCGAAGCAGGTGCATGTGAACGTCTCTTGAGGAGGAGTAACCCTTCTGATTCTTACAGACAGCACATGGACAGATAATAAAACCTCGCTGCTTGTTCGCATTTGCCACTACGAGGAAATCTTTCAAACCCGTAGTGAACTCGCCGGAGAGTCAGGGACCGTACATCCATTGCCGATTCATCTGCATTATTATTATATAAAGTATATAATTAACCATCATGCATTTGTTAAACTAACTAGCTAGAAATAATACAAATTAAACAATGAACTACACACATGCATATTTTATCAATGACACATGAAAGGTTCAAGTTGCTAACTGCGATCGCGGAGGAAAAATAAATGAGAAAGCTCAAGTGTGGCTCGGACACTTCATATCATGTTTGTTTCATGCTCTCGGGCATTTCATCGAACACCTTGTGTGCATAGGAGGAACCAAAAGCAAACCCACCACCCCCCTTCTGAATTGTGGCTAAGTGAAGTGAGCTGAGTCCTATATATAGGGATGGGCCTTTAGTCCCGGTTGGCCTGGCCAACCGCAACTAAAGGCCTTCGGGCCAGCCTGAGAACCTTTAGTCCCGGTTGGCCAGGCCAACCGGGACTAAAGCCCCTCCCGTCCGCCAGCTGTCGACCGAGCGCGCTGGGCCCAGATAGTTGGTCGCGGGTCTCCTCCCGAACCGCGACTAAAGACCCCTTTGGTCGCGGTTTTTTTAGGGACTAATGGGGGCGTATGGAAGCCTCTGTTTCTACTAGTGATATATGAGTACAGAGGCACAACGTGCACACACTAAACTAAACAACTAAGTCCCTAGATCCTAGTTGCATGCGATCAGAGTGGAGGTGGAAGCGCAGGCAGTTGAGGGAGAGGGACGTGGTCACGTCGGTGCTGCATGAGCTGCATGTGCGGATGCATGTGTCCAACACCCCCCCCCCCCCCGCGCAGTGTGAGCGTCGATGGCGCTGTCAACAACGCACAGACTGGATCTGAATTCCGCAAAGGTTGCAGCAGGGAGGCCTTTCGTCATGATGTCAGCGAATTGTTGGCTGGTTGGAACGTGATGAACACGAACATGGCCAAGGGCAACCTTCTCGCGGACGAAATGAACGTCAAGCTCGATGTGTTTGGTGCGTCGATGATGTACTGGATTCTGTGAGAGATACACAGCGGAGACGTTGTCGCAGAAGACGACGGTAGCTTTGCCCAGGTCGGAGTGAAGCTCGTGAAGGAGCTGGCGCAACTAACAGCACTCGGCAACCGCGTTGGCAACGGCACGGTATTCAGCTTCGGCACTAGACCGAGAGACCGTGGGCTGCCGCTTGCTGGACCAGGAGACGAGCGTGCCACCGAGGAAGACACAGTAGCCGGACGTCGAGCGCCGAGTGTCGGGGCAGCCGGCCCAATCGGCGTTGGTGTAGACGACGAGGTCGGTCGGTGGTGTGGCGACGATGAAGAGCCCATGCGCAGTGGTGCCGCGCACATACCGTAGTATGCGATGGGGTTGCCGCGGTGCGTGCATATGTAGACAGACCTGTTGAACTGCATATGTCAAGTCAGGGCGCGTGAGTGTGAGATATTGCAGAGCGCCGGTGATGCTGCGATAGAAGGCTGCGTCCTCGGTAGGGTCACCAGCGGTGGCCGAGAGTTTGGCCTTGGTGTCGACGGGCGTCGGGGCAGGGTGACACGAGGTCATGCCGGCGCATTCCAGAAGTTCCTCGGCGTACTGTGCTTGGTGTAGGAGAAAGCCACGGCTGGAGCGCTGCACTTGTATGACAAGGAAGAACTTGAGAGGCCCGAGGTCTTTGAGAGACACGGCAACATGAACCTGGCTGATGATCCGCCAAAGGAGAGCGTCGGAGGAGGCAGTGAGCACAATGTCATCGACATATAGCAGCAGGTAGGCGATGTCGTGGCTGTGCTTGAGGACGAAGAGGGACGCGTCGGAGCGTGTCGCGGCGAAGCCCAGCCTAGACAGGCACCCGGCGAACTTCACGAACCATGCCCGGGGAGCTTGCTTGAGCCCGTACAGGGACTTGGACAGCAAGCAGACGTCGGAGGGGCGCGAGGCATCGACGAACCCAGCTGGCTGCTGGCAGTAGACATGTTCAGTGAGCTCGCCGTGAAGAAATGCGTTCTTCACGTCGAGTTGGTGCACTGGCCACAAGCGAGCGGCAGCGAGCTGGAGAACAAGCCGGATCGAGGCGGGCTTGACGACCGGGGAGAAAGTGTCGGTGTAGTCGATCCCAGGCCGCTGAGAAAAGCCCCGCACGACCCAGCGGGCCTTGTATCTGTCGAGGGAGCCGTCAGGGCGCAACTTATGTCGAAAGATCCACTTCCCGGAGATGAGATGGGCACCGGGCGGACGAGGAACGAGAGTGCAGGTCCGATTCGCACAGAGGGCGTCGTACTCCTCCTGCATGGCGAGGCGCCAAGCCGGATCACGAAGGGCGGCGGCCACGGACGTCGGAATAGGCGAAGGCGCAGCAGTCCCAGCGGTGAGAACATAATCTGCATCGTACTTTGTGTTGCGGCGCTGAACGCCAGCCATGGCGCGCGTGACCATGCGGTGGCCGCAGGCCGGTGGGGTTGGAGACGATGCTCGTGGCGCAGGCGAGGCTGAAGCCGGGCCGGAGGGGCCGGACGTTCCAGTAGACGAGGACGATGATGAGGCCGGGTTCGGGGTGGACGCGGCGGAGAGTGACGGGGACCGCGGTGAAGCCGCGGCCACGTCGGAGGGGCCAGGCGAGCCACCAGACGAAGGCGGTGATGAGGCCGGGCCCGCGCTTGACGCGGCGGAGAGCGTCGGGGAACGCGGCGAACTCGCGTCCGGGGTGAGGGAGCCGACCGAGGCAGCAGGTGATGACGGTGTCGAGGCCGCTGTCGCAGCAGCCGAGCCACCGGGCCATGGCGCAGTGGCAGCCGAGCCGGGAGTAGACGGGCTAGGGGCCACGACAGCGGACCCAAGTGGTGAAGCCGGGGGCGTGGGCGCGCCGACGCGGGCATGCCGCTGGGCGTGAGGGGAAGGATCGGCGGAGGGGCCGTCGTCGATGAGGAACGGCCGAGACGGGGCCGGTGGCGAGGCGGAGACCTGCGAAAAAGGAAAGAGGTGCTCGTCGAAGAACACGCTGCGTGAGATATAAACGCGGCCGGTCAGAGGATCGAAGCACTTGTAGCCGTCATGATCGGGAGGGTAGCCGAGAAAAACGCATGCGTGCGAGCGTGGGGCGAGCTTGTGAGGGGAAGTGGCGGTGGTGTTGGGGTAACACAAGCAGCCGAAGACGCGGAGGTGGTGATAGGAGGGTGGAGAGCCATGGAGAAGCTCGTAGGGAGTAGTGAGTTGGCGAGGACGGCACGGCCGGCGGTTGAGCAAGTAGGTGATCGTGGCGAGAGCGTCGGGCCAGAATTTTGGGAGGAGGGAGGCATGGAAGAGAAGGCTGCGGAGGCCTTCGGTGAGGGTGCGTATGATGCGTTCCGCGCGGCCGTTTTGTGGCGAGGAGTATGGGCAGGAGAGTTGGAAAGCGATGCCATGCTTGGCGAGGAAGGGGCGGAAGCCGCGGTTGTCGAATTCGCGACCGTTGTCGGTGCGGAATGCGAGAATCGGTCGCTGAAACTGGATGCTCACAAACGCATGAAATGAAACAAGGATCTCAAACACGTCAGATTTGCGGCGTAGTGGGAAAGTCCATGCAAAGTGAGTATGATCATCTAGAAGGACAAGAAAATAATCAAAGCCAGAGTTGCTAACGATGGGAGAAGTCCATACATCACGTGTAACAAATGAAATGGAGCAGTAGCAATGGAAGAAGAGGCAGAGTATGGCTGCCGAACAGTTTTGCCAATCTGACATGCATGGCAGGTATGAACCTGTGTTTTATTACACTGAAAATCAAAAGAAGATGTGATTGTGGATAACGCGGCGCGGCCGGGATGCCCAAGTCTCTGGTGCCACAGGTCGGTGGAGACGGCGGCGAGCAAGGCGGAGTGGGGCTGGTGATCGTCGGCAGTGGGGCGAAGAGGATACAGGTCGCCGGAGCTGTTACATCGGAGGAGCACCGTCCCGGAAGTGAGATCCTTAATAGAGAAGCCAAATGGGTCAAATGAGACAGCAACAAAATTATCACGGGTGAAAGCACGAACTGAAATCAGATTTTTAATAAGGTGAGGCGAAATGAGCACATTGCGGAGAGTGAGAGAGGAGGAAGGGGTGGGTATGATGGCGTCGCCGGAGTGGGAGACGGGCATGGTGGTGCCATTGCCGACGATGATGCCGGGATGCGTGTTGGTGGAGAAGGGACGTGAGAGCATACCAGGGTCGGCGGCCATGTGAGAGGTGGCGCCGGTGTCGAAGAACCAGTCACCACCGCCGGAGTAGGGTTGCGGCATGAAGAGGAGGGCTTGCTGGAGCGAGGACATGTCCCAAGTGGCGGCGGGAGGAGTGGGCGTGGGTCCAGCGCCCGTGGCCGCGAGGAGCCCATGAGTGGAGGGGCGAGGGCCGAGCACACCGGCGCCAGAGGGTCGCGGCATCACGGGCCAGGCCTGGAAGGTGCCGGTCCAGGGGTTGAACCCCGGGAACAAGGGAGCTGGGTGGTGCATGGGTGCGCCAGCTGGCAGGGCGGGGGCGTGGCCGCTAGCCCCGCCGTGGCCGGCAGGAGGGCTGGAGCCACCGGTGCCGCCATTGCCGCCCTTGCGGCGCTTGCGGCCTCGCTGGCCGTTGTTGTTGTTGAAGGAGCCCGGGTTTGTCGGAGGAGCGGGCGGGGCGGGCGCTGGGGTGGGCGCGGGCGTGGCGGCGGCGCGAGCCGCGACGTGGAGCACGGTGGCGGGCTCATGGGCCGCCGCGCGATCGATGCGCCGCTCCTCCTGGAGCAGATAGGAGCGTGCCTGGAGAAACGTCGGAAGCTTGGTCTCGTCGTACGTCATGGTGCCGATGGCGTGACTGAACTTGTTGGAGAGGCCGCGCAGCATGTTGGAGACGAGGCCGCGGTCCGTGACGGCCATGTCGCAGTCGCGGAGGGTGTCGGCGAGGGTCTGCAGGCGGGTGAAGTAGTCCATGACGGAGAGGTGCTCCTGACGAAGAGAGTGGAACTCCTCGAGGGCGATCAGGCCGCGCTGAGTGCGGTTGTCCAGGAACAAGCTGCAGATGGCCGTCCATAGGGTGAAGGCAGAGGGTTGGTCCTGCGGAACCATACCTTGGAGCTCCGCGGAAAGCATGGTGTACAACCAGCGGACGATGCACCAGTCCACCTGAGTCCAGGCGATGTCGTGGCGGCGGTGCTTGGCGTCGACGGTGCCGTCGACGTGGTCGTAGATGCCGTATGACATGAAGAGAGAGTGGAAGAAGGAGCACCAGAGTTTGAAGTTGGGAGGGGTGAGGGTGAGGGTGACGGGGATTTGGCCATGGATGTTGAGAGTGAGGATGGTGGAGAGGGGAACAGAGAGGAGGCTAGCGGAGCGGAGAACGGATTGCTGGCCGAAGCGGCGAACGGGTTGGAGCCAGAGGAGCCACCGGAGGTCAGATCAGAGAGATCCATGGAAGGGAGGCGGAAGCGAGAGGTTTGGATCAGAAAGAGAACTAGGTATCTGATACCATGTAGTGGAACAATCACACGCACGCACTGTATATTCATTCAGAGTAGTACATATATATGAGTACAGAGGCACAACGTGCACACACTAAACTAACCAACCAAGTCCCTAGATCCTAGCTGCATGCGATCAGAGTGGAGGTGGAAGCGCAGGCAGTTGAGGGAGAGGGACGTGGTCACGTCGGTGCTGCATGAGCTGCATGTGCGGATGCATGCGTCCAACAGTCGTGAATGTGCTCGACCAGGTGCGGCATGCGAGTGAGCTGTCCACGCTGCCAGACAAGAGGCCCTTGCGCCATGCGGCAGCCAAACTGTGGAGCTTGTCCTCCTCCGCGCTTTACGGGTTATGCCGCTTTGACGTCGTCCACGCCCCGTTCGCCGAGTTTGTCTGGTCGAGCAATCCTCCCAGCCGACCGGGTGCGATTCTTCATGTGGTTGCTGGTTCAAACCCATGTACACACCATAGATGTGCTCTTGCGCAAGAACATCATCGATCGAGCCGCTGCGGGCTGCCCCCTATGCTCCAAGCCTCTCGAGACGGCCAACCATCTCATTCTATGTTTCTCCTTCGCTCGGTGCTTCTGGGAGGTGGTGGGGATGCCTGAGCCTGACTACAATAATGCTAAGGTCCGTCTACTACATTGCGTGCATCATCGGGAGCGAGGGCATCAGGTAGCAGTTCAAGCTTAAGTGTCATCGGGAGCGAGGGCACATAATGGTGTCCAAACTACAAGGTGTTCAAAATATGTGACATTATTAGTTAGTGTTGCTGCCGTGCATAGATAGGTATTTCTATTAGCTCGGGTGAAATTAATTGCTTCTTAGAATAATTCGGACCATGAACATGTGATCGGCTCGGTTCAAGATTGAATTCGTAAAAGACAGTTCACCAATGCGTGATATCTTACCCTGCGCTGGTCACCGAAAGTATCATGGTCTCCTCTGAACACATTGTCCACATACGTCATGACGCTCGTCTCGGAGGTCCCGCTGCTGAAGTGGAGCACGAGGACATTTCTCTCATCAAGCAGCTACTTGTGAAGGTAGTGAGCAACGGTCATCTTGGTCGGCTCGTCGAACATCCTCGTGACGAGCAGTCTGGCGAGCTCTGTGGCATTGAAGGTTTGCTTCCCTTGATGAACCGTTGTTGTAAAGCCACAGGACTATGACGATCGCCTAGTAGTAGCAGATCGCGTGACCGAGCTATGTATGCCTCGGTAGTCTCCTTGAGCTTCGTGAACACCATAGCTGTGATCTCAGCACGGAGCTCCCAGACAATACCATCAATTATGTGCACCTTGACACCCGGTGTAGGCTCCTTGGCCCCAAGGGATTGCGGACCGTTCTTGGTGTCCGTGGAAGTGCTCCTAGTCGCATGCGCCATCTTCTTGGCAGCTTTCTCCTAACAAAATAGGAATGGAAATAGAGCATGTTTCTCTTGAGACAAAAATAATGAACACCGCACATGGGTGTTTTCCTCGAGTGTGTGCATGCGGTGCACACTGTGGATCCACTAGACCGGTTGATGCTCTTGGCTCGCCTTAGGACGGTTTCGTGAGGCCACCGGAATAGATAATGTGCCCGGACCGCACCAGCTCACACTACAAGATCGTGCACTAGAAAAAAAAGTTTTTGAAACCGTTCATCCACTCAAAACTGAGCCAAAATAGAGTCAGACGGACAGGCCGGGCCCTATATACACGTGACAACGCTAGCCCCAACAAGGCAGCATCCAAAGAAGAAGAAGAAGAAGAAGAAGAAGAAGAAGCAGCGGATCCCTCTCCCTAGTCGTCCAGAACGATCGGCGCGCTCCGACAGGCGGCGAGGAGGCTTTGCTACCGGCTCGGGATATTTCTGATAGATCCTTCGGATCGGGTAGGCTAGAGTTTAGCGGTAGTTTATCTTTGTTTACTAATCTGTCTATGCATTTGTGAAGTGAGGACGCAGAGATGGGAGGAGGATACCTTCTCCTTGGCTCGATGAGTCCGACGGAGTGGCCATGGTGTAGGGCGACGGCAACGATGGTGAGTGGGCAGTACGGCGGTGGTGCTTCCCGTCGGCCTACGCTAACCCTAGATCGGTAGGGGTGTCGGTGGGGGGCTGCGGCGCACGGTGAACCTCGTGCCATGTGCGTCCGGCCCCCCACCTCTTTATGTAGCGCGGCGACAGGGGCCCACCAACCAGAGTTCGGTTGGGCGCCCCAGATCAGGGCGCGAGTCAAGGGCCCGTCGAACGTTGGGCTCGATCGGGAGGAGATCAACCTAACAATTTCTACTAACGAGATAACTAGAGAGGCTTCCACACCTTTAATGATGGACGCCGATAACTGCCACACGTGTGGCACAGTGGACACCCGACTACACGGCCCTATGTGGCATGCCCGGCAGGCAGCCCACACAACCCCGTGTGGGTGAACATTAGAACTACCCACACGTCCGGACGCAGCAACTTCGTACCACACACCGAACCAACAACAACTACTCACCCCCGCCCCGTACGTGTGGCACGAAGCAATTCCACCCAGATATTTTTTGATGGCAAATTTAGTTACCCCGGGATGGTAACTTTAGTTATCCTGGGATGGCAACTTCTCCATATCGTCTTTTTTTTGGGGGTTCGTTTAGGTTAATTATAGTTGCCATGTCTAATTAACGGCAGTTGCCATGTGTGATCAAATCATAGTTGCCGTGTGTGATTAACTAGTTGCCATGTGTGGTCAAACCATAGTTGCTATGTATGATAAAATATAGTTGCCATGTGTGATTAACTAGTTGCCATGTGCACCAGTAATTGTCATCTATTCACCGGGCGAGCGTCTTGTGTGCCGTTCGGGCAAGGAGCGTCCACACACGTGTGACACTAAATGATAACACCCACATGCCGCTGGGTGCTTACGTGGCTTTCCACCCAGATGGCAACCGCTTCAAAATTCGTGCAAATGGATCGAACGGCATCGAGTGCATGTGGGTGTGTTGATAAGCGCTACACGTGTGGGCGTTATCATTTGATTTAATGATTGATTGCTTAGTGCAGAAATTATTTGAAATTCGGTCATAGTGAGGGTCTCTCAACATTTATAGAGCTTCACGCATTTATTTGGAATTTAATACTTTGACCGGTCTCTTTCATTTCCTCTCCGTCTAGGTGAATAAGTCGAGTAAATAGCATAAAACTACTACTTTACAGGCTAGGGTTCAAGAAAACTACCGGTTTTTAATTTTTCTCAGATAATTACCAAACGAGGGGTCGGCTGTTTCAAAAAACCCAAAACGCTGAGTGCTTATCAATTGATTGTAATTATGACAGGTGGGCCCCATGCGTAAGAGCTCTAATTGTTTGACCATTTGTTTGACCGTTAGGTGTGGGCCTGCACACAAATTTAAGAAAGCAATCTGGTCCCTGCTTTTTTTGCAAAAAGCAATCGGGTCCCTGCTCTCAGACCAGGATCCATTGGTGCTCCTCTCGCTCCCGAGCTGGACCTCGTGGCTCCGCCTCCTCCGGCCGGTGAGCCGCCCGCCGCCGGCGCTCACCGGGGCTCAACCCTGGCCGTTGCCCCACCTCACCTCCTTCTCTCCTACCTCTCTACGCCTGCCGCCTAGCCGTGCTGCACGACGCCACCGGGCCAGTGGCTGCATCTACGCCGGCTCCCCATGGCGGGCTCAGGCCGTCGCAAGCCGCGCGCCATGGCTAGGGGCTCGGGCCGTCGCCAGCCGCGCCATGGCCAGTGGCTCAGGCCGCCACCAGTCGCGCGCCATGGCCAGGAGCGCGCCGACGAGCAAGGGCCGCCGCCAGCCGCGCCATGGCCAGGGGCTCGGGCCGCCACCAGCCGCGCGCCATGGCCAGGAGCTCCTCCACCTAGCCCGTCGCCCGACTAGAGAAGCCCGCCGTCGCGACGAGGAACGCGGCGGCAGAGCCGCCGCCTTTCGCTTGGCCGGCGATCTGGCCGCCGGCGAGCTGCCGGCGCAGTTCTTGATTGCTTTTTCCAGAAAGTATCAGGGACCCGATTGCTTTTTCCAGAAAACATCAGGGACCCGATTGCTTTTTCTAAAAAGATATAGGGACCTAATTGCTTTTTTTTAAACTTACATAGATACTGACATGTGGGTCCTACATGTAAGGTAACAGTCAAACAAACGGTTCTCTTATGTGCGGGTCCCACCTGTCATAATCACGATCAACTGATAAGCACTCAGCGTTTTGGGTTTTTTGAAACAGCCGACCCCTCGTTTGGTAGTTATCTGAGAAAAATTTAAAACCGGTAGTTTTTTGGAACCCTAGCCTGTAAAGTAGTAGTTTTATGCTATTTACTCTGAATAAGTCATTCGCGTAGTTCTATGTCGTCGATTTGAGCAATTAAATATGTGTTATATGTCAAAAAAAGTATATCACTAGATTTCTACACGGATGTAGTTTCTAAATATATATATTTTGTTACATATAATACATATTTAGATAGTTAAATCGTCCACCTAAAACTACGCGAATGACTTATTCACTGAGACGGAGGTAGTATTGTTTTGCTTGTGATCATGAAAGCTAAGCATGCTCAACGCTTATGAGAGAAAACAAAAGCGGACAAGTTTGAGTGCTAACTTCAAAACAAAGTATGGAACAATCCATGCTTTTATGGTTTGAGAGTTCCACCTCTACTTGCTACTCGTTTCAAGTTAAAAAAGTTTTGGCTAAATTTTTATTCTCAACTTCTATTCTCTTACGAAAATTTTCTATTTTCTTGATGCATTCAAACAGAAAAAATAGTTTAACATATACTATGATTAATTATCTAGACTTGACAAACAACTAGTGGTGCATGAATAGCAAATATAACTTTGTCCATATACATCTAATAAAAAAATATCATAACGTTAGAGTATCATTATTCATCGTAAAAATTCACTCAACAATGGATAAGTAATTGTTCTGCTCATAGAGAGCTAAATTTAAGTGGTTACGTTCATGTTTTAAGTTTTAAGGCATCAATTTTTTTTTGAACACGGCATCAATTTTATTAGATCTGCTGGAAAACCAGATTTTTTTTTAAAAAAAAAAACCTAAACCTTATCCCTCCACACGTAAAATCATATTTTTTTTTTCCGAAGATGCTCTGCTGTCCGAAACCGTAAGACGGCAGAAGTACAAATTGTTCCTTGGCAATATTTCTAGAGAGTTTTTCAAAAAAAAAAAAAAAATCAAGAGCGGGCCGGTTTTGGAGTTCTCTTTCTTCCTTGAGACCTTGAACAAGGCAGCAAACCGATCACAAATAGAGTCGGACGGACGGGCCCTATATACACTAGAGCCTCGCCCTCGTCGACGCACACCCGTGGCAAACGCTAGCCCCAACAACCGAGAAGAAGAAGAAGCAGCAGCGGATCCCTACTCGTCGAGAACAATGGCGGCGCTCCGACAGGCGGCGAGGAGGCTTTGCTACCATCTCGGGACAAAAACGGTACTCCTCCCTCTCCTACCTTTGATCCCTCTCGTTGCTGCGCTCCAGAACGGCGCCCGCTTTCTTTCCGCGGCGTGTCCATGGTAGAACCGTTGCTGCCGAATCCTCCATCCTTCACCCACCCAAATCCTGCGCGAACCCGAGCTGGGGTCGAAAATCCTAAATAAATCTTCCACTTTTGTTCCATGCATGCCAATCATCTCACTTCGGATTTGTGCGCGTTGCAGGGTCTTTTCGAGCCAACGGCTGCCCAGGAGAAAGCTATGTTGCAGGCCGCCCTGAAACGGTTCAAGTTTGATGCCAAGTATGTCGATGATGTGGCCCGCGACGTCTTCTGGGGGCTACGGAAGGACGGTGTTCAGCATATAACCCTTGCTGATGTGACCCACACTGTGCAGGCCTTGTCTAACGTGCAGACAAAATTAGGATGAAACTACAAGCAATAACTAGCTTTACAGTACAATGTTATAAGAGTCAATAGCTAGATTTACAGTACAATGTTAGTAGTCTACAAACTCTCGTGAACAAATGTAATATGATCTGCATACTTGCTATTTTCCTTCTTCGTAGTATTATTGATATAACATGCCTACCAGATTACGGTGTGGAGAAATCAAAGAGAAACACTCTGTAATTTCTCAGTTTTTTGGGTTGTCAGTGTGGTTTCGGTTGTCCGAGTTGTCGTGATTGGTGTGTTTTCCTCTCGTTAGGTTTGCAGGAGTAGTTTGTTGGGCGATCTGTTTTTGTTATTGTGTTGTTTCATGGTTCCATAGTAGTCTGCATGCCGTGTCAGGTTTTTGCTAGTTTGCCTCTCATAAACAAGTGGCAATTCTCTTCTGCTTAATTTGTCAAATTGCAGCTGTAGATTTTGCTGAATAACGAATTGTTACTTCCAAAGCTGAATAACGAATTACACCGTCTTTCGCTATTTAATCTCGTAATTCTTGAATACAAAAGTCTCGGCTTAACCCTCCACCTACATGGTATTCAACCAAGCACAGCAATCACAAGAACAAGCATAGGTTGCAAGAAATAATTAAACTACTAAAACAGAACACACACTACCACTATACATGGAAACTTCGTTGAGATTTCCACTAGTGAGGTGTGGCTCATATTTTGTCAATGTTGGGATAACCTGGACATAGAAAGCATTTTATGATGCTACAACTATCATCAAATATGAACGTAATTTGAAAACCAATGATATGTGAAGTACAGACTTCACATCCAGCAAGCTATAGGCAACTAAAGAAATAATTATGCAAACTGGGACATCCCTCGAGCTAGAACTGTCATTCATGCACAGCACAATGTATATCAGGGCGAGGCTTCATATTTTACAGAGTAGAAACTGGAAACGACGCGCACCGGAGGAAATTAAACTTGCAACACCTCGGGCCATCAGATACGTTTAACCCTTGGCTTTAGCGATGTAGTCAGTCCCGAATTAAGTGTGTGATTCAGTTGCTGGATACAGTGGGAACGGCAATAACAAGTCCACTCAAGTTCTTTTTTTTGGATTAGTTTGAATTGCTTACCACATATGTCACGTGATAGTCCACTCAGATTCTTAGCAAGGCATGCACGTATGTACGTACATGTGTTAAGCAGTTCGCAGAACTAAGTAGTGAGCACCCTCATATCGAATGCCAAATGCTCAAATGGAACTATACATCCAAAACTCATTAGGCCAATACTTACATGCATACAAATTGAAGTATAATTCAAATATGATTCAGACAGTACCACAGATGATGAAATTTTAGATGAAGCAAAAATATTTTGGCAAACATTAAGCAGGATGTCCAGACAAACCTACAAACGAAAGAAAATAATAGCTGATATTATACAAGTAAAAGAACACCAATTAATGAAATGAGCATGAAGCAAATTTTATTGCAAATGTGTATCTTCGCATATTTGTCTTTCTTCACTAAGCCATTCGAAAATGCGCAAGGGCACACAAGTGGGGGGGGGGGGGGGGGCATGCACCTGCGCGGCCGACCAGGTGCGTCCGTTGGCCCTGTGGTTCATGCACTTTTTTTCGAAAAGGGGGACAACCCCGGCCTCTACATCAGAGTGATGCATACGGCCACCTTTATTAGTAAGCAAATAGGTCCAACAAAAGTCTTAAAGTCTCAAACAAAAGATGCTCACAAAGAGCTAAGGAACAAAAATAAAGCCACAACCGGCTGGCAAAAGAAAGATAGGAAAACTAATTGCCTATCCTATTACATGACCGCCATCCAAACCGGTTGAAAATAGCCCGTGCTACCATCTCCCATCGGATAGATCCAGTAACCAAACGCTCCCTGGCCTTCGTCGGAGTGAGTAGCGACCACATACGGATCAACGCAGTGGCTCGGAAGATAACCTGCAAATAATGAGTATTTGTTGTTCTGTTAAAGACCAAATCATTTCTGCAATTTCAGATGGCCCATAATAAAACACATACTCCTACACGAATGTGTCTCGCTGTTTGGGGCTCAATCCCATCCAACCTTTTGTTTAACATAGTAGTGGACATGTTGATGATACTAATAGGGAGAGCTAAAGATAATGGCCAGGTTGGTGGACTCGTTCCGCATCTAGTTGATGGAGGAGTTTCCATCTTACAATGTGCGGATGATACCATCATCTTTATGGAGCATGATTTGGCGAAAGCTAGAAACATGAAGCTTCTGCTATGCCTTTTTGAGCAACTGTCGGGACTTAAGATTAACTTTAATAAAAGTGAATTTTTCTGCTTTGGGAGAGCTAAAGACGAACAAGAAGCTTATAAACAGTTGTTTGGATGTGAATTGGGTTCGATGCCGTTTACATATCTGGGCATACCGATTCACCATCGCAAGCTTTCTAATAATGAATGGAAGTGTATTGAAGATCGATTTGAAAAGAAGCTTAGTTGCTGGAAGGGCAAACTAATGTCATATGGAGGCCGACTAATTCTCATTAATTCGGTGCTCACAAGTATGCCAATGTTTCTTTTGTCCTTCTTCGAAGTCCCAGTTGGGGTCCGGAAAAGATTGGACTTTTATCGTTCTCGTTTTTTCTGGCAGAGTGATGAGTTAAAAAGGAAGTACAGACTCGCTAGATGGGATATTATCTGCAGGCCAAAAGACCAAGGGGGGCTGGGTATCGAAAATTTAGAGGTGAAAAACATATGCCTTCTCAGCAAATGGCTGTACAAGCTATCTGTAGAGACCGAGGCCACGTGGGCACATATTCTACGTAATAAGTACCTTCATTCTAAAACCATAGCTCAGGTGACAGTCAGATCGACCGACTCACCATTCTGGAAAGGTCTGATGAGAGTTAGATCAGCATTTTTCCACAGGGTAAGATTCATTATTGGTAATGGTACTTCAACGAGATTATGGGAGGATACATGGTTAGGGGAAACGCCTCTAGCTATTCAATATCCTTCTCTCTATAATATTGTTCAGCGTAGAGATGCTTATGTTGCAACAGCCAGACAAGTTGCGCTGGAAACTCACTCAGAATGAAGTATTTTCGGTAAAATCCATGTATGTGGATATTATTAATTCTGGCATTATCCCTAGATCTTTGCACATCTGGAAAGTCAAAGTGCCCTTAAAAATTAAAGTGTTTATGTGGTTTGTTCACAAGCAAGTCATTCTAACTAAGGACAATTTGGCTAAACGTAACTGGACAGGATCGCCGAGATGTAGTTTTTGTGATCATGATGAGTCTGTCAAACACCTCTTTCTCGATTGCCCGATGGCAAAAATATTATGGCGGCCTTTGCACATAGCTTTTAACATTACTCCTCCGAATACCATCCAGATGTTATTTGGGACGTGGTTGGATGGAGTACAATCAGGCACCGCGAATCTCATTCGTGTAGGAGTGTGTGCATGGGCTATATGGAATTGCAGGAACGATTTGGTTTTTAACAGAACAACACATATTCATTTCTTGCAGGTTGTGTTTCGGGCTACTACAATGCTCCGTATGTGGTTGCTACTCACTCAGACGGATGCTAGGGAGCATATGGTTACTGGGTCTATCCATTGGGAGACAGTAGCACGGAATATCTTCAACCGATTTGGATGGCGGTCATGTAATAGGATAGGAGTTTCGTTTCCTATCTCTTTTTCTATGCCGGTTGTGGCTATTCCGATCTCTTGCAGTTAGCTCTTGATGAGTGATCTTTTATTTTGTGAGACCGGTTGACTTTGTCAGACTATTTGCTTTTATTAATAAGATGGCCGCATGTATCTTTCTGATGCAGAGGCCGGGGGATAACCTCCTTTTCGGAAAAAAATGAATTGCATTTTCTTAGTTGAAAAAATTGTAATTGATATGACATGATTATAGAAATATGGAGCTGTCCGACACAAAAATTCTTCTACTGCAATTATATTGTCCTTTTTCCGACATAAATATACGCTTGTGGATTTGGTCTTCCTTTGTGTGTGCTCCGATCTACGCTTCTCTTAATCGGTGGCGATTGTTGTTTTGGCGTGCTGGTTTTATTGGGTCTTAGCACGACGACTTTCTGGTTGTCTATTATAACAAGATTTGCCCGACGTCGATGAGGGAGGGGTGATGACGATGGCGCGCCGTGTACTATCTTAACGGTTGATGAATACTCTGTCCGTTTCTAAATATAAGTAAGACCTTTTAAAGATTTAATGTGGACTACATACGAAGAAAAATGAGTAAATCTACACTCTAAAATATGTCTATATACATCTGTATGTATGTCCATATTGAAATCTTTAAAAGGTCTTATATTTAGAATTTAGAAACGGAGCGAGTAGATGGTTTCTCCGAAAAAGGAAAAAATAGCCTTGTGAAGTCTCTGATCCGGAAAACGCAACAAGGGAGAAACCGAGAGCGGGCCGGTTATGGAGTTGTCTTTCTTCATCGGCAAGGCCCCAGCAGACGATCACAAAAAAGAGACGGACTGACGGCCCGGGCCTTTATATACTGGAGCCCCCGGCCCAAACAACCGACACCTTGACCCAGGAAGAAAAAGCAGCAGCGGATCGAGTCGGCGAGATCAATGGCGTTGCTCGATGTCGTGGCTTGGAGGCTTTGCGACCTCGTGCTCGGGAGATTAAGGGTACCTCTTCTCTCCTAGCTTCGACCCCTCTTCCTGCTACAAATCTTACTATTTCCGATTTGGGGCCGAAAATCTTCATTAAATCTTCAAACTTGGGCCGAAAAAAATCTTCAAATCTCTCATCTCTGTTCCTTGCAAATCTTACTTCGATTTGTGTGTTGCAGGGTCTTTTCGAGCCAACCGCTGTCGGGATGAACGTCGATGATGTGGCTCTGGCGGTCTTCAACCATCTTCGGAACAATCCAACGGAGGGTGATAAAGATTTACCCCTTGCTGAAGTGACCAGAATTTTCAAGGCTTTGTCTGAGGTGCAGAATAAAGATGGTGCCGCTACAAGCAATATCGCCTCCTTGCACTAAAGAACCGAAGAATGGCACGAAGCTGTTTTATTACAGTACAATACTCCTACTAGAAGTGTACTAGAATGTCCTGTCAACGTATGTAATGTTAATTTTGGATCTTTCCTGCTTTCTTGCCTCGCCTATGAACATCTATTGTAGGTTTTTGCTCGATGATGGTACTCCTTGTTTCCTTGAATTATTAATATCATATGGTAATAATGGATGGGTGGTTTGAAAGAAAAGAAAAAGAATTCCTAGCACATTGTAGTGGTGGTTAAAGCCATTGATGGATCAAGTATCGTCCTTAGGGCATGTCCACACTGGGCGTTTGAAGGCGTGTCGGGGTTTCTTTCCCACCGATATCCCGATCGATTGGTAGTTGGATCCTTCAAATCCTGGCTTCGGACGAGGGCCGCGAGGCACAAAGAGATGCGTCAGACATTTCCTTCTTTTTTCCCGCATGTGGCACATGAACAGTTTAATTAGCATACAGTTAGCAGCTAGTGCCCCTGGATAGCGTGTTGGAAGATAAGCTCTTGGATATTTTCTAATTAAGGCAAATATACCAGCGGCACGACAAGTTGCAAAGAATGACCACTATGATGCCTCAAGTTGAAAAATACACAAAAGTAGTGCCTAAACTTGTCTTTTGGTGCATATAGGATGCAAACTTCATCTGCAGCCGTATACGACGCCAGAGTGGCATGACAGCATGGCGGCGGGCCCACTGTCAGTGAATGGGCATATGGCTTGAGCAATTCTTTTTTGCAAAACCCCCCTGATTTAGCAAGAAGCTGGTAAAAAGGACCCGAAATGCCACATTGCATGTCTATGACCGCAGGGCCCACCTGTCGTGAGCAATACAAATGCATAATTATAAAATAGTGCATACTGGGGATCAAATTTGCGTCCTCACGCAATGCCACTATAGGTGCTAGCGGCTACAACAGATGACCTTATATGTGTTGGAAAAATAACAAAGCTATATTATTTTGGAACGGGCACGGTAAGGGGCCTACAAGTGTTGTAGTCAGTGCGGCCTGTTTTTGATATGTTACTTTTTTCCCTTTTGGATTATTTTTTAAATATGTCAATTATGATCAAAATAAACAAGAAAATTTAGAATATTCATGCATTATCAATAATTTACAAACAAATAAAATAGCCTACTTTTAAAATTATTCACATATTATTTTAAATAACACTCATATAAATAAAAGTATTTCTGAATTTTATTTTTTCCCTTAACTTAAAGAAGTGTTCACATATTTAATAAATAATATTAACGTAATATATATAATTTTCAACATTTTAATAAAATAGTCATGTAGTGCATGCATATGTTTATGCTTTAAGAAAGGAAAACTCTTGGTTTTGACCGACTGATTTCTCTCGCCTGATAAATCGCCTCCAGCACGCGACGCGTGTCCTGTCATGGCCACCAACCGCTCGTCTCTCCCAACCTTATCCCCTCGCCATGCCCATCCAGATTTCTTCTGAGTCTTCGTCTTCCCTCGCCTCTCTCCATCTCACATCTCGCTGCTGCCCCGCCCACCATCTTTTCCCTGCCCACCATCTTCTCTCATCTCTCGCTGCAAGCGGCTTCCGGCGAACCTCACGTTGCCTGCTGCCACGTCGGCGGCAGAGCTGCGTTGCAGCAGGGCAAAGCACGAGGACGCCGCAGCCGCGCCGGCGGCGGAGCTACGTTGCAGCAGGGCTAAGCACAAGGAAGTTGCTGCCATGCCGGCGGCAGAGCTGCGTTGCAGCAGGGCGAAGCACGAGGACGGCGCAGCCGCGCCGGCGGCGGAGCTGCGTTGCAGCAGGGCTAAGCACGAGGAAGCTATTGCCGCGCCAGCGACGGAGCTGTGTTGCAGCAGGGCGAAGCACGAGGATGCTGCTGCCTCACCGGCGGTGGAGCTGCATTGCGGCAGGCGAAGCACGAAGAAGCTGCCGCCACGCCATCACACCGTTGCTGCCACGCCGGTGATGGAGCTGCGTTGCAGCAGGAGAAGCACGTGGCGCTGCTGCCACATCCGGCGGTGGAGCTGTGTTCCGGCAAGAGAAGCACGGGGACGCTGCTGCCACGCCCACCGGTGGTGCTGCGAAGGCTATGGAGGACGCCGCTGCCATGTCCGACAGTGGATCTGCATTGCAGCAGGTCGCCAGTTGCAGATGCAGTGCCACAATCCAGCAGTGATGCGTTCAGTGCGTCTCGCCGGAGTTCGTCGCCCTACCCAACACTCCCCGTGTGCGTGGAAGAGAAGAGAGCGTGGGGGTTTTTTTATGTTGTTATGTGGGAGCAAGTGCATCTCGCCGGAGCTCGTGGCCCTACCCAGCACTCCCCGTGTGCGTGGAAGAGGAGAAGAGAGCGTGGGGGAATTTTTCTGTTGTTATGTGGGAGCAGGACGAAGCTGCGGCAGCGTCTGCGTGAGAAAGATGCGAGCATAAATCCAACGGATGTGGGGCCTAGATTGGACGGCTGCCGAGCCGACTGATTTCCCCTGAAATCAGCCGGCTTACGCTAAGAAAAGGTTTATGTTGTTTTCAAAGTGTTCACATGTTTTATAAAGTTTTTGTGCTTTCCAAATAATATTAATATTTTATTTAATTAATATAAATATTTTTATATTTCAAAAATATTATTTTATTTCTATGCAATTATTTATAGCACACAAATATTTATAAATATGAAGCATGTTTATAAAAGACTAATTATCCTGTATAGATGCTAAAATAAAACAGTTTTGCTAAAGTACATCTAGATGTGCTCTAAGAATTGTATATCTAAACCTATGTCATTGATTTTACGCTTAGATTCATGCAAGCATTATCTTTTTTTTCCTTTTCTTTCTATCTTAATTTTTTTTGCGGGAGGGAAAGAGTTTTATTCCAAAATGAAAAGGTTACAGTCAAGAGGCAAGAGTTCCTCTATACATGGGGGTTCTCTGTTTAGCCATACAGCAGTGCTACACTCAGTACGACTATATGTCGCCAATCGATCTGCTACCCTATTTTGTTCCCTACTAAGCTTCTGAGGAATAAACTCCCGGCTTCCCATCAATGCTTGGATTTCCGCAACCAGATGACCATATGCTGAGCGAGCTAGGCCATCACCCTGTAAGCATGCTAAGGCCTCGGAAGAATCAGACTGCACAATAATTGGCAAGTTTGAATGTTGCAAAGCAAGAGCCATGCCCTACATGAGACCGTGGATCTCCGCCTCAAGAGCATCATTACAATTAAACAAAAATCTGTATGCAGCAAAGATCACGCTCCCATCCTGCTTTCTGAGAATCATTCCCGTTGCAGCCGTTCCATCATCAGAGAGAAAAGATCCATCCACTGAGAGGGCTACAAAACCAGCCGGGGGTAGCGGCCATGGCAGGGTCGGCTTGGGAAGCTTGACTGTCCTAGGCTTAGAAACCTCGATCGGCATCTTGCCCTTTAAAATTTCCTCTGTGGTGTATCGCTTGGCCTGGTCAATCGAGTTCATATAGCTCTCAAGATAATCACATGAAATTTCAGGGGGTGGAACCTCCTTGCTATGCACCTGATCTGAATGTAGCTGCCAAATACGCCATATTAACATAATAACTCTGTCTCGCACATCCTTTGAGCATACTGCCAACACGTTCAGAAGCCATTCTTTACCCGAGTCAATCAACACATTCTTTTCTGGAAGAAGCCAACGTTCCCTCATCAAATCCCATAAAATAACAGCATGATTGCATGCAATGAGAGCGTGGAAACTGCTCCTCCTCAACGCCACATAGAGGACAAGTACTTCTTGTAGACAAATGTCTGTACACTTTATTTTGGTTTGTTGCCAATGCACCGGACGCCGCTTTCCAAGCCATGATTTTCATTTTCTGAGGAACAGACGCATTCCAAATATATCTCCAAATTGGCCGCTCGCCGTCCGGTATACTACTTGATGCACCAACAGCAAAGGCCTCATCATGATCTGACGTGGCCAATCTATACGCACTTCTAACTGTGAAGCGGCCGCTCTTCTCTGGAAACCAAGCAAAGAAATCCATCCGGTTCCGGGGGGACGTGCGGATCTTCACAATTTCTTGTATATCCATTGGCCAAAAATGATCACTTAATCTTTGCATAATCCAAGCGCCATGATCATCCAAAAAATCCGCTACCCAGTTGAAACGACAATTTCTCTTCGGTGCTATTGGCCTAAAATCAGGCCTACGGGGAATCCACGGATCTCGCCATGTTCTAATCAAGGAGCTGTCCCCTACTCGCCATATAAGACCTTGTTTAACAAGGTCCAAACCATGCAAAATTCCTTTCCACACCGCCGAAGAGTTACCCGAAAAGACCGTGTCCAATAAATTACCTCGTGGGTAGTACTTAGCTCGCAAGAGACGTGCACATAAGCTGTCCGGGGTATCAATCAACCGCCATGCCTGCTTGGCCAGTAGTGCTTGATTGAAAGCCCTCATATCTCGAAAACCCATGCCACACTTACATTTGGGCAGTCGCAATTTATCCCAGCTAAGCCAAGCCATTTTCTTCTTCCCATTCTCAACGCCCCACCAATATTGTCTCATGAGACGAGTTAAATCATCACAAACTGAGGTTGGCAGACGAAAGACACTCATCACATAATTGGGCATAGCTTGAGCCACCGACTTGATCAAAATTTCTTTCTCACCCACAGACATGTATCTCTCACTCCAATCCACAAGCTTCTTACTCATGTTAGCTTGTAGTGTTTCAAACCTTCCTTTATGCATCCTTCCTTCTGGCACCGGAAGACCCAAATATTTTGGATCAAAGACCTCTTGTGAAATCTCCAAGACACTCTTTACTTCATTTGAAACAGCTTGCAAGCAATTATCAGAAAAAAAGGATGGAACATTTTGCAGGGTTAATGAGTTGACCCGTCGCTGATGCATAAGTGTTCAACAAACCTTTAACAATATTTGCCTGTTGGCCCGTAGCCTGAAAGAGAAGCATCGTATCATCCGCAAACAAGAGATGAGATATAACAGGTGCACCTCTACGTATCTGAACACCTTCCAAACCAACATCCATACAAGCCTTACTGATGAGAGCGGACAGTGCGTCAGCAATAAAGAGGAATAAAAAAGGTGAAAGTGGATCACCTTGACGGAGGCCCCTTGGAGGACTGAAGCAATCCAATAATCTTCCATTAAATTTCACAGAGTATTTCACAGAAGTCACACATGCCATAATCCACGAAATCTATTGAGCCGAGAAGCCCCATTTAGCGAGGGCCTTCTCCAAAAAAACCCAGTCCACACGATCGTATGCCTTGGAGAGGTCTAACTTGTAAGCACAACATGCATGGTTATTCCTCAAGGACTGAATATAATGAATGCACTCAAAAGCAATAATAGAGTTATCAGAGATAAGTCATCCAGGAATAAAAGCGCTCGGGTTCTCTGAGATGAGATCCGTGAGTAAGGGCTGAAGACGGTTAACCAGACATTTGGAGACAATTTTATACACCACGTTACACAGACTGATTGGCCTAAAATCCTTTAAGTCCTTTGCGTGAGGCACCTTAGGAATTAGGACAATTGTTGTATCATTAACGCCATCAGGCATAATCCCTGTACGAAAGAACTCCAAAACTGCAGCAATAATCTCCGTTTTCAAAACTTCCCAATTACGCTGATAAAAACGTGTCGGGAATCCGTCCGGTCCCGGGGCCTTAAGAGGTCCAATTTGAAAAAGGGCGTCCGACACTTCTTTCTCAGAAAACTGAGCACACAAAATGTCATTCATATCCTGTGTAACCTTTGGGGCTATGCAAGCAAGAACAACATCGGGAGTTAAAGTCGGATCTTTAGAGTAAACCTCTTTAAAATAAGACACCGCCATGCGTTCCATATCTGAAGGAACTGAGCACCAAGATCCGTACGTCCTGCTTGCGGAGTCGCTGGATATGGTTTCTACGAGCCCTCCAAACCGCTCGCCTGTGCAGGTATCTAGTGTTTCTTTCCCCTTCTTTCAACCATGTGATACGGGAGCGCTGCAACCAAAGCATCTCCTCGCGATAGAGGAGTTCATCAAGCTCATTCATTTTTAACCGAATAGTAGCACGGTCAGCATTAGTAAGCTGCAAATTTGAGAGCTCTCTACGTAGCTTCTCAATATCTCTCATTACGTGCCCAAAGTTTTGCTTACTCCACACCCTTAGATCATTCATCATTTGCTTAAGAGATTCATTCACTGATCCAAGATTTCCAGCAGGACGTTTCCTGGCCCATGACTGGGCAATCACTACCGGGAGCGCATGGTGCCTCTCCCACATAATCTCATAGCGGGGTGGTGCACGCCTTGTATCTCTATCACACACAGCTGTCTCAATCAAGACCCGGCAGTGGTCAGAACAAGAGGATGCCAAGTGGACCACCCTAGCAGTCGGAAACATGTCCCGCCAGGCCTCGTCCGCACACGCCCTGTCCAAGCGGACTTTCACATTCCGATCGCCTTGCTGCCCATTATCATACGTGAAGGGCACTCCTGAAAAGCCCAAGTCCTCCAACTCACACGTCAAAAGGCAATCCCGAAAAGCATTCATTTGATTCTCAGAACGCAGCGTCAAAGAAAAATGTTCATGCTGCCATAATGCTTCATTATAATCACCACAAACGATCCATGGTTCCTGCGATATGGCACGCAGGTTTGTCAAATGGTCCCACATCAGATGACGATTCTCCACCCGTGATTCGCCATAAACAAATGTCGCACGACAAGTCTGGTCATTGCTATTATCCACCACTCGAACATCAATAAAGCTCGCACATGAATCCAACACGGTGACTTGTAGAGATTCATCCCAGAATAGAGCCAAACCTCCACTCCGACCATTGCTGCACACACCTGCAAAACCCTTCATACACAACCTCCACTTCAACTTTTCCATCTTCGCTGACGATTGCCTTGTCTCACAGAGAAAAACAACCTTGGGGAAATTGGCTTTTGCGAGGGCCAACAGCTCCTGAATTGTCCGGCGGTTCCCAGCCCCCCCCCCCCCCCCCCCCCCCCAGTTCCATGATAAGATATTCATTGTTCCTGGCGGCGCCCCTCGAGGGAGCCCGCCAAATTAGCCGGAACATCATCTCCACTGTTTCCAGTTTTCGCGTGTTTACTGCTTGAACTATTAGTAGGGGACTCAACATGCAAGTCCTCTCCTTTACCATCTGTGATTGCTAGCAACCCTGGATTAAAGGTCGTGCCTAGGTTGCCATCATTTGCCATAGGCTCCAGAACCAATCTTTTCCTAGCATTCCTGTCTACATCCATGGACGCAATGACAAACTTTTCTGGTCTGCTAGCCGTGTCAGTAGTCACCGGGTCGACCACTTCCTTGGTCGCACGTCTTTCCACGGCCGTCCCTGCACCCTGCTTCACATTGGCAGGCCTGCACTGATGCGTTGCAGCCCCTCCATATATGTTCCAGGAGCTTTGTTCAGGTTCAAAACGTGCCTTGTTTGGAGGATCGGCGTACAGCCAGTCACCAAACTTCATATTTTTCGCATCATGAACACCAGTTCCACACTCCTTGTAATCATGACCCACTAATCCACAAACCTTGCAGAATTTAGCCAGTTTTTCATACCGAACCAAGAAAACCTGTCGTTCTTTTCCTCTGACAATACTGACAAACTTAGTCAGCGGCTGTCTCACATCATGAAGCACCCGAACTCTGACATAATCGCCTCTCGTGTTCCCGCTCAAGCGCATCTCCAGGATTTTTCCGGCGTTTCGTAATAACTTTTCCACTAGATCTTCCTTGCAATACCCGTCAGGTAATTTATGAACTTGAAGCCATATAGGCATGTGCACAATACTCACAGATTCCGTCATGCTGAACCCATCATAAGGGCTTAGCAAAACAGCCCAATTTCTGAATAACCATGGCCCTTGCTCCATAATTCGTTCCCAATCGCCGAGACAAGATGCCTGAACTACGAAGAGATTGGCGCCTACAGGACGGAAGCGGACCTCTTTTGACGTGTTCCACGCAACTCGCATTCCCGGTAGAAGGCGGTTTGGCTAAAAAAAATCTCAGTGTGAACCCTAGCGAGGGCTAGCCACATAACGCTCTCCTTCAGGGACGGATCATCCTCATCTATCTCAACATCATCGAAAACAGCATCGTTCAGGTCCAATTGGTCGAAGAACTCACCCAAATCACATCTATCTTCATCCCTCCTCGATCCTCCACTTGTTGCTGACTGAGCATCAGTAGCCTCCGCCATGAGACCTTCACACGAGCCCTCGTCGGAAACTCTGGGGTATATCGGGGGAGGGATACCACGTAGCGTGGGGATCCCCAGGTCAGACTTGGTCGCTAGCGGCCAAGGCAGTGAAGAGACTCAATGGCGGCGAGTCGCCAGAGAGGAGAGAAACCCTAGCGCTGCGTGTTTTGCACGCAAGTTCCAACGACGAGAATTCTTTCTATCTTAATTGAGTCACTTAGATGTGCAATAACTAGAGCACATCTAGATGTGCCATAGACAAAACCTAAAATAAAATTACTCGGCTACAGTCGCTAGCTCCGTAGACTTCATTGTATGAGGTCGTGGGTTCGATCCCAACGCCCTCACACACACGTACGTGCTTTTTCAAAATGTTTTATGAAAATAAAATTACAACGCTCTAGTCGCCACGCTGGCATTGCATACGGCTACGGATGAAATCTACACCGTATATGCATCAAAAGACATGTTTGGGCACTACTTTTATGTATTTTTCAACATAAGGCACCAAAGTGATCATCCTATGCAACTTGTTGTACCACTGATGTATTTGCCTCTTTCTAATTGAAATTCTCTCCATAAGCGCCTGGTCAGGTGGCCAGCGTTGTAGACGGCCTTAAAAAGCGATGTTCATTGTCCATATTGTCCATTTTATGTTTTTTTCTTTGCAAGTCCTTCTCGTATGTATGTTTTGGACAAAGGTTCATGAGTACAACTAATAGATCGATGCTTAGGTCATCTTCAACGTGAACCCTTAAACCGTCCGCAATCGTGGACCGAGCGGTCTAGTTGTCCGTTTTTCCATAAACCGAACGCAAATCAAGGGGGCTTTCGGGCATCTACACCACTACCACATAAGCATCGGACACCCAAGAGCAACCCGAAAACTTCTCACGGGCCTGCGCCCTCTCCTGCGCGAATCGGTTGTCGTTCATTCATTTTGGCCCGAGTCGCATTCATGCCGGCCAAGAGTGGATGAGGCATCTCACTGGAATCAACATTAAAGCGGGGTGCCTACCAGGAGCATCGGTCGTGCCATGTCTCAGTCTCCACGCATTTTCTATAATTTATGTAGTTTTCATTCTATATTTGACATTAAGTATATATGGCGCTACTAGGAAAGACTCTACTGTTAGCGCGCTGTAGCTAACTGATAGTAGTAACCCGTCTTTTAGCAGTAGTGCGGGGTAGGACTAGCTGTAGCGCCGGGTACTACCCTGCTCCACTATTATACCTGCGTATTTTATTTCTGCATATTTATGTTGTATTTATACACCCTTATACAATTTTTTATACATTAGCAATGATATAGAACTCATCATCATCGTAGTGATATAACAATGTCTCACCATAATGATCATCATAAGTTAACCACTACTAATTGTTATCATTCTAGGTAAATAACTTCTTAGCACATGAAAAGTACTAGGACCTACTCCTGTCTCTAAACTAATAATTCAATACAATAATTGTCCCGAATACAACAATGATACCGATCACACATGAATTAAATAAAATGAATGTAAAATTGGCCGGTGCCTTTGCCAATGGTGCTCAATGCCGTTGGCCATGCCTTTGTCAATGGTGCTCAATGAGGTCCTCCTGAAGCTGATGGTGGGTGTTTGCGTCTTCAGTCTGCCGGTATGTCTAAAGGAATGCTTTTATGCGGTTAGGGTCTCTAGCTGGCTTCACACAGCTATCGACATTGTTGTAGAAGAACTCCAAGTTCATGTCCCTCTCATCTTTGATGATCATGTTGTGAAAAATCACACCACATGTCATGATGTTGTTCAGGGTTGGCTTTGTCTCAAAAATGAGCAGGGCCACGAACAATGGCAAATCTAGATTGCAAAACTCCAAAGGCTCTTTCAATATCTTTTCGGGCAGACTCTTGTATCTTTGAAAATTCAATATGCTTGCTAGTTTTGGGCTTTTTGATGCTCTTGACAAATGTACACCAAGAAGGGTAAATACCATCTGCAAGATAGTACCCCTTTGTGTACTCATGCCCATTCACCATGAAGTTGCAAGCAGGAGCATCACCACTAGCAAGTCTAGCAAACAAACCAGGCCATTGCAACACATTGATATCATTGAGAGTACCCAGCATACCCAAATAAACAATGTCAAATCCATAAATCCTCGGATGCTACTGCCTCTAGCACAATTGTTTCATCATGAGACTTGCCACAATACTGCCCATGCCATGCCTTCAGGCAGTTTTTCCAAGTCCAATGCATGCAATCAGCGCTTCCTAGCATGCCGGGCCAACCTCGCGTCTCATTTTCTGCCATCAACCTTTTTAGTGTCTTCCTCGTTGGGTGCACGAAGATAGACAGGACCAAAGACGCGGATGATCACTTTGGCGAACCTACGCACTGACACAATTGTGATATCTTTGCTAATGCGAAGATACTCGTCACCATAGTGAGCCGGTATGCCATATACAATCACCCGCATAGTTGCCGAGATTTTTTGATATGCGCTAAAACTCAACAACCCATGGTGTTTCTCTTGTGAGTAAAAAACCGACAATTGGCCTCGCAAGCTTGCACAATTTTAACAAAGAGGGATCGGCGCATTCGATACATTCTCCGGAAGAGGTGCGGTGGATAAGTAGGATTGTCCGCGAAATACTTGCATCAACATCATGTTCCCGTGATGGCGGTTGCGAGGGATGCAAAGACGGCCAACGGCCGATCCTCGCCGTCTCTTGCAGTTTCGATCCTCGACCTCCTTCACGGCTAGGACCGCCACCACCATCTGTTGCTGATGGCGCTCGAGCATCGACTCCGCGACCGAGTCGTCGGACGAGTCCTCGAGCAAAAATTGCTCGCAAGGGCTCAAATCCATCTACAAAAACCGCATCCGAGCTTGCATCAACGAAATTTCAACACCTGCGGTCGAGCTACAAGGGGCTGAAAAGGGGCTCACCGGCTGCGGTCGAGCCGGGGCGGCGGCGACCCGGGGACAGCTCGGCGAATCCGGGGCGGACGACGACTCGGCGGTGGTCGATCCGGGACGGCTCATCTCGGCGGATCAGGGGCACCGGCGAGGGGACCAGGGTGTAGTGCGGCCCGGCGGCGCAATTCCGTTGGCAGAAGTGGTCGGAAACGCGGGCGGCGGGCGGGCGGCGACGCTGGTGGGCGGCTGCGGGAGGGGGATGTGGGGAACGTGCGTGCCATAATGTCCCTCCCGCCAACTGCTTTCGCGGGATACAGGGCACCGACGGGGCGGGGGGAAACCTGGGTATTCGTAGGTCGGAGGGGGCAATTTACCGCACCCCTCAAAAATGTTTATGGGTCGGACACGTTTACGGTTTCTGTTCGGGTCACTTTTTCAGCGCCAAACCGTAAACTGACATTATTTCCCGGGTCGGGCGATATAAGGGGTATGCTAGAGATGCTCTTATGCCTGCGGACGCGCCCGGGCACGCCCGGGGACGCATCCAGACTGGCCCTCATATTTCGCTCCTGGCATCTATATATCTCAAATCAGGACTCTCAAATCCATGCATGTCGATCATACAAGGCAATGTCGCACGTAAATAACAAATATTGGTACCGAGCATAAATAAGATAAAATTTATCGGTCCACATGTGCTCTTTTGTTTCCATTGTGGGTCCATTCTTCTCCCTTTGATACAGCCCTTGAAGTTGAGAATATGCTCCACTTGCCATTCCATTCCTCTTGCATGCTCATGAGCATGATCATGTGCAGTTCTTCGTCTGAATCCAAGGAATCGAAGAACTCATCTTGAATCATTTGATCAAACTCCGTCGGTCCATACTCCTCGTCCGACGAAGCATCAATCCATCGTCTTCCCTAATAAAATCACAAAATATCCAGCCAGACAATGTGTCGAACACATCAAGCACAAGGTCGGGTGTCGAGCTAGAGGGCGGAGCTTGATGATCGGAAATCTATACCCGATCCGCCCTAGGCTCTAGAGGGAGCAGGGACGAGCTCTCGGTCAAATCTTCGATAGTGCCGACTAAGTGGGTGCTAGGTGGGATGTAAATTTCCTTGTCGTCAGCTTTAAGCCCAATCTGGGCATAGACCGAGGACTGGCCGTTGGTAATTTCCATGGATTGGATCCGATCTAGTATCCCGTTTAACAGCGAGAGATCCGTCGGATCCATGTTCTGACAGTTCTCAGGGTCAACCCGCAGTATTGTTGCGTTGGGAGCGTTTGAAATCGCCCTGTAGTCATGCGCGGCCAAGGCTGACCCTGGGCTGTCGAGTGCAGAGATCTGATCCGAGCTCAAGGCCAGATCCGGAGTGGCCGCTGACCCGAAGGTGGGGTAAGCCGGACCCGAAGTCAAAGCCTAAGGATATGTAGGCCCTTCAGGTGAAGCTGGAAGCCCTGTAAGAATAAGATCTCCCCGGGAGTCGGCAATGAACTCTAGGTTTCCAAACCTGATCTCCTAAATGGGGGTGAAGTTGCCGACCTTACCAAGACGCCCGGCCTGATTGGCGTGCAGCACGATGCTACCAAACGCAAAGAGTTGACCGGGAATGAAAACATCCCCGCTGTGGATGCCATCACTGATGACTAAGCCAGCCATCGATCCTTGATGATTCTACAGTGGAACTCTCAATGAAAGCACAAATGTCGGTACTAAAACCGGCAGATCTCGGGTAGGGGGTCCCTGACTGTGGATCTTGGAGTCAATGGGTAACAGGGAACATAGAGACGGTGTTTTACCCAGGTTCGGGCCCTCTAAAAGAGGTAAAACCCTACGTCCTTCTTGATTGTATTGATGTGATGGTTTGGCAATTACAGAGTTGATCTACCTCGAGATCGGATGAGCTAAACCCTAGATGGGGGTGATGGTTATGGTTCTGCCTCTACGAACTAAACCCTCTGGTTTATATAGAAACCAGGGGTACCTAAGGTAACATATGGCCGGTTGCCATAAGGAGGTAAACATGCTGGATACCCTTAACTTTCTTGGAGGAGACGCCAAGTCTTCGGAGGTTTCCTGCTGGAGCACGGGGTCGCTTGTAGTCCGGCCTTCCTTTGATGAATTGGAGTGGCCCATTAATATGGACCATGAGAGACAGGTCGGCTGTGTGGGACCCCGGTAATCTGGGATACCCTCACCCATGTCAAGATAATTGCAACTGCGAATCCGACACCAAATCCCAATCCTGCAAAAAGGAATAGTACAATGTCTATTGATACCTTCTTAGACTGATGTATCGTATCTGGTGTCATGTTGTTACATGCTTTCGACACTTGAAACCCATATAGGCCAATGTTTCCTAAAAATGAGAGACCAGAGAATGTCAAGAAGTGGGAAGACTCAGGTATTCTTCCCCGCAGCTGGTTGTAGGATAGATTCAACATTGAAAGAAAGTCCAATGATGCCAACTCCCATGGGATCTCTCCAGAAAGTTCATTTGAAGACATGTCTAGTGACTCAAGTTGATGTAGCATGCCAAGCTGAGATGGTATCAGTCCAATGAGGGCATTATGTGACATATTTAGCCCACCGAGTAGAACAAGGTCCCCAATTGACTCAGGAATAGGGCCATAAAATGCATTATTAGAAACATCAATGATGACAATGGTCCTCAATATTTTAGAAAAACTAATATCATATCCTTTGTATGTGATGGCAGTGGTGAACTGGTATGTTTGGCCAAGTAGATCATATTGATTTTCCATGACCAACGTCTCATTGACATCTTTAGTCATCATGGATCCCATTGACATAAACCATTCATTTCGCAATAATCCAGAGAAACTGTTTGAAGCCAAGTCAATAATTCGAAGTTTTTCAAACTCACAACTATTTTGATCTTCTGAAATAGATGGCCCCACATCTCCAATGAACCTGTTGGACTTTAGAACAAGGACTTGAAGTTTAGGAAGCATACTCATCCAACATGGAAATGTATCATTAATAAGATTCTTCCCGATATCAAAAACCTCCAAGTCTTTGCAAGCAGCTAGAGATCTAGGTAGTTGTCCTTCAATCTGATTATCACTGAAGTCTAATGCCTCAAATGCACAATCTTGCTTCAGGCTATTTGGTAATTTTCCATGAAGTTTATTTCCTTCCAAATTTAATACATTGAGGCGACTCATATCCTCCATTAAACAAGAAGGGATGGAGCCAATCAAATCATTATTGGAGAGATCAAGGAGCATAAGGCTTGTTGCTTCACAGATTGATTGTGGAATTTCTCCAGACAACTTGTTTCCAGGAGCCATGAGTAGGGAAATACTACTTAAGTGAGAACCAAAATTGAATGGCATGGATGAGAAATGGTTGTTTGAGCAATCAAATAGTTGGTTCTGCGGTCCTGGCATAGGTATAGGCCCTTCAAATAGGTTATAACTGATATCGATAACAAACATATTAGCAGAAATGACAGGGCCATATCCAATACCACTACTTAATTGGTTGTATGATATGTTCATCAAGATGAGAGACTTGGTCCAATTATCCCATGCCCACTGAGGTAGAGGGCCATGGATGTGATTGTTTGAGAGGTCAAGAACTTCAACGTTATACATGTGCTTCAAGGTATTAGGGAGCTCGGATATGCTACAAGATGCAAGACATAGAGTATCAAAGTTTTGGATGGATGCCAATGAAGAATTGTACTCCCCATCTACTACGGAAAGCTTGTTGTTTGAAAGATTCAAGCTAAATAGGTTGGGCATTTTGAAGAACGAGCTGAGTTGGATGGTACCACGGAAACTGTTGGAATGTAAATTTATGGTGCCTAATTGAGTAAGATTACATAGATGTGGAGGAACTTGACCAGAAAAATTGCATGTATACAATTTCAATGTAATTAGGTTCTTGAGGTTACCTATGAAGGAAGGTACTTGAGCAGATAACCCACAGTTGGAGAACTGTAAAGTTTCCAAATAAGTCAAATTTGCAACCCAAGTGGTATTTCTCCTACTATACCAGCTCCAGAAACCTGTAGTGATGTTAATGATCTGAGCTCACCAATTGAAGTGGGAAGCTGCTCTTGGTGAAAGTCAGTTGCTGCAATACCTACTTTCTTCAAGGATTTGAGATTACTTATTGACCTCGGAATGGGACCAGAGAAGTTAGTGTTGCTAAAAAGCAGTTCCTTCATCATAATACTATGTGATGAGAAATTGGGAAGCAGACCAGATACCTTGGAATTATAACTAACATCAACAGCCGTTAAGTTTCTGTTCTGGAAGATCCTCATTGGGAACCGTCCTTGGAGGCGATTATAGGCAAGCTTAAGAACACTGGGGGAAGGTAAGTCAGCAAAGGACTCTGGAATTTGGTCATACACTTTGTTATAGTTTAGGTTGATCTTGGTCAGTGATCGAATGGTGGACAAGGATTCACAAATGGGAGCATCGATGTGGGTATTTGGTAGGCTGAGAACCTGAAGCTGTGGAGTGGAATTAGCAAAGGCACTGCACCATGCTGCCCCGTTGCCGGACAAGTCGACGTTGCCTAGATAAAGCTCCTTGAGGTTGCTAAGGTTAGCGACGAATGATCCAATGTCTGGCTCTACGATGGGCCACCTTCCTTCGCCGAGTGGCAGGAAATAGTCGTTGTCGCCTTCAACAAGATAAATCCAGTTGGTGAAGTCCAGGGATACCAGCTTACTGAGCCGCCGTATCCCGTGTGGTATCTTGCCTCGGAAGTCGGTGTAGGACAGGTTGAGGTATGTGAGCTCGGTGAGCCGCTCGAACCCGACGGCCGGGAGCTCCGACTCGTTGAAGCTGTTGAAGGAGAGGTCCAGGTACCTCAGGGAGGTGAGCTCAAAAAGCGCCGGGTGGAGGCCAGCGCTCTGCAGCCCGCATTCGGCGAGGTCGAGGGTGGTGACGCGGCCATCGGCGGCGGCACAGGCGACGCCCTCCCAGTGGCAGCAGTCCGTGCCGGCACGCCACGACGCGAGGGTGCATGTGGAGTCGGTGGTGGCGGAGAAGGAACGCCGCAGCCGGAGCAGTACCGAGGACTGGTCCGGCCGGCACGTAGTTTGGTTGCTGGTGGCGGCGAGGGAGTAGGAGAGCTGGATCCCGAGGCCCAAGTGAAGGAGCAGGCACAGCAGGAGCTGCTGCTGGTGGGCCAATGGGCCACCGAGGGAATGGGCCTCCAACAGCATGAGCATGACACACTAGATGTACTGCAAAGGAATGTAGGTTAACTCAACTATAGTGCTTAGAAAAATCCAATGGAAGTCCTAACCAGTACATGAACCGCTGAACTCACCGAGTTCCCAACTCGGCATTTTGCTTGCTGAGTTCCGTTCTTGTCAAACAGTACTCGGCTGGACGGTCGCCCACAATCATTAATTTCGCCGAGTTCCTATTATTGGGCACCCGACAAACATTTAAATAGCCATTGCCGAGTTCCAGAATACGAGATCTCGGCAAACTACCACATTAGGTGAAACGGCCGTTAACAACAGTGCCATGTGTCCAACAACCTTTGCCGAGTGTGGAACTAAGCAGTCCAACGATGAGTAGAATACAAGAGTGGTTTTTTTTTTTTGGTATAGCAGGACATGAACCTGCGACCCAGAACGGGATTTTTCCACTTCACACCCACACAATCGGGATTTGGGGTTCGAGATGTGGCACATTTTCTGCCAAGTTCCCACTTACCAAAACTTGGCAAACCATTGTCGAGTGATCATCAACACCACAATCACCATATATATACATCACATGTATTCCATATGTAGAAGTAACATAACAAGGAGCATAGAAAGTTCACAAGCATCATATTAGTCACATAAAGGAAATTCATAAGTAGTTCGCCGACAAAACCTCTCGACGCGGAAGAGCATCTCTGTGGACATGAGCTCCAGGGTTGTTGCGGGTGATGAGGGGTATGCTTCGTCATAGCCTCCATATTTTGTGAGAGCATCTGCAATTTCTTTTGTTACCATTGTACCAAAGAATTTCATCGGACAATGGAGCCCAGCCGAGGCACGTCTACCACCATCTCCACCGCCGCTGCATTATCGTCGCCATCCACCACCTGCGCTATTTTCTGCATTGGCGTCAGCATCCACCATCTTGTCGTCATCCAAAATGATGGTTGTGGGCGCCACCGCCTCCACTGCATCAGCCGCGGGCCCGAACAAGAGACCGATGCTTGGCACACTAAGATGTTGTCCGAGATCGTCCGACTCGTCCTCCTCCATCACCCACAAGAGGAAATCGACGGGAACCACACTGACACCATCGATAGGGAAAATGCACTGCCGCTGCGGACCTCACGGCTCGCGACGAGATTGTTGACATTGGTGAACTGCGATGATATCTCCATCATCTTGGCGAAGTTGAGGTGGTCACTGCACGCGCACCTCAGGATTAGGGTCGCCCATCTCGACCCGACGAGGAGGATCCACAATAGAGTCGGCAACGGCGGTTGCGGCCGCTGGAGCGGTGGAACGGGCGACTGAGGCACAGCCGTGGACGCTGCCGAGGTAGGGGCGATGGCATGGTGGATGGTGTGTGTGTGTGGCGGGGGGGGCATAGGTGGCAGCAGCGCGGTGCAGATGGTGACTGATACGTCTAAAATGTATCTATAATTTTAATTGTTTCATGTTATTATATTATCATTTCTTATACTTTTTTAAAAAATATACTATTTTGATGGACTGATCTATTAATTCAGTGACCAGTGCTAGTACCTATTTTGTTTTTGTTTTTGGCTTCGCATGAAATAAATATCTACGAAGGTCAAAATAAGTTGCCGATTTAACACGATTCTTTTTGGCACAAGAAACACTATAAGACTCGGGGGAGATCGAGACGAGCAGCCAGGGGCCACACGGCCAGGTGGCATGACCAAGGGGTAGGCTGAGCTCCTGATACGTCTCCGTTGTATCTACTTTTCCAAACACTTGTGCCCTTATTTTGGACTCTAACTTGCATGATTTGAATGGAACTAACCCGGACTGACGCTGTTTTCAGCAGAATTGCCATGGTGTTATTTATGTGCAGAAACAAAAGTTCTCGAAATGACCTGAAACTCCACGGAACTTATTTTTGGAAAATATTAAAAATACTGGAAGAAGAATCCACGTCAGGGGGGCCTCCACCTGTCCACAAGGGTAGGGGCGCGCATGCCCCCCTGGGCGCGCCCCCTGCCTCGTGGGCCCCCTGTTGCTCCACCGACCTCAACTCCAACTCCATATATTCGTGTTCGGGGAGAAAAAAATCAGAGAGAAGGATTCATCGCGTTTTACGATACGGAGCCGCTGCCAAGCCCTAAACTCTCTCGGGAGGGCTGATCTGGAGTCCGTTCGGGGCTCCGGAGAGGGGAATCTGTCGCCGTCGTTATCATCAACCATCCTCCATCACCAATTTCATGATGCTCACCGCCGTGCGTGAGTAATTCCATCGTAGGCTTGCTGGACGGTGATGGGTTGGATGAGATTTATCATGTAATCGAGTTAGTTTTGTTAGGTTTTGATCCCTAGTATCCACTATGTTCTGAGATTGATGTTGCTATGACTTTGCTATGCTTAATGCTTGTCACTAGGGCCCGAGTGCCATGATTTCAGATCTGAACCTATTATGTTTTCATGAATATATGTGAGTTCTTGATCCTATCTTGCAAGTCTATAGTCACCTACTATGTGTTACGATCCGGCAACCCCGAAGTGACAATAATCGGGACCACTCCCGGTGATGACCGTAGTTTGAGGAGTTCATGTATTCACTATGTGTTAATGCTTTGTTCCGGTACTCTATTAAAAGGAGGCCTTAATATCCCTTAGTTTCCATTAGGACCCCGCTACCACGGGAGGGTAGGACAAAAGATGTCATGCAAGTTCTTTTCCATAAGCACGTATGACTATATTCGGAATACATGCCTACATTACATTGATGAATTGGAGCTAGTTCTGTGTCACCCTATATTATGACTGTTACATGATGAACCGCATCCGGCATAATTCTCCATCACCGATCCAATGCCTATGAGCTTTTCACATATTATTCTCCGCTTATTTACTTTTCCGTTGCTACTGTTACAATCACTACAAAACCCAAAAATATTACTTTTGCTACCGTTACCGTTACTTCCATATTATTTTGCTACTAAATACTTTGCTGCAGATACTAAGTTATCCAGGTGTGGCTGAATTGACACTCAGTTGCTAATACTTGAGAATATTCTTTGGCTCCCCTTGTGTCGAATCAATAAATTTGGGTTGAATACTCTACCCTCGAAAACTGTTGTGATCCCCTATACTTGTGGGTTATCATCTCCCTGCCGTGTGAGGCCCCTACTTACCGCCTTGACCTGATTCCACCACCGTAAATCCATATAAATGTTGAACTATTCGTCGTACCTCTAGAATAATTTTATCGCCGTCGCAAGCCATTATTCCACAAAGAGGTCTTTTTCGGAGCTCCGTCGGAGGGGAAAGTCATTGTCGGAGTATGTCGGATCACGGGTTCCGGAAAAACCCTTAAGGTTCGAACTCTGGGGTGCGCGCGAAGTTCTCCTCCTACCGATCCATGTCCTAGCTTGCTAAGATCTCGAGGGTTAACTCCACGAACTCACGACACAAGAGACACAAGATTTATATTGGTTCGGGCCACCGTTGTGGTGTAATACCCTACTCCAGTGTGGTGGTGGTGGATTGCCTCTTGGGCTATGATGACCAGTACAAGGGGAAGAACAGCCTCCTGAGGTTGAGGTGTTCTTGTGCTTGGTGTGCGGCTAAGGCTCAGCTATAGATCAGATGCCCCCTACGGTGGTGGCTAGTCCTACTTATATAGGCCCTGGTTCTCTCCCCAAATATTGAGCGGGAAGGGAGCCAACAACTGCCAATTTGAAAGGGGACAGCTAGTACAGCTTATCCTGACAAAAGCGGTCTTCGCCTGCAAAAGGCTCTGGTGCTGACGCCGCCTTGGGCTCCATGGTGACCTCCGTTTTGCCGTCCTGCTGGTCTTGGTCTCGTTGCACCGATATGGAAACCTTTGCATGACGCCTCGGTACTCCGCGCCTGCGCTTGCTTCCTTAGCACCAAAGGGGAAACAAGGACACTGCGCGCGCTGGCGCCCGCCTGATCTCGATCGTCATGGCTCACCTCACGAGAACCTCGCGAGGTTTGCCTTGCCTTGATCTCTCCGCCCCTCGCGAGCCAACCTGGTGAGGCCGCTCCTGAGGCGGTCTTGTGTCATCCGCCTCGCGAGGCTTGGTCCCTCGCGAGGTCTTGAATGCTTGTTCGTGAAGATGGGTCGTACGGGCCCACACACAGAGCCACGCCGTGGGCCGCAGGCAGGCAAGTCTGGGGACCCCCGTTCCCAGAACACCGACAGTAGCCCCCGGGCCCAAGGCGTGCTCGGGCTTGGCTTCGAGGCGAAGCCAAAGGCCAAGTGCGGAGCGCCGCGGGCCACAAAAGCCTGCAGACTTGGTCGACGCGTGGCGGTTGACTGGACGTGGGCTTCTCCGCTTCCCCACGCTGCCTCGGCAACTGCCCGACTTGACAAGTCCCTGCGACATGCAAGGGAAAACCATCATTACCTGTGATCGTGGGAGGCGCCGGTTGGCCTTCTCCCGCTACAAATGGGGAGGGGGGCAGAGCCCCCGTCGCCCATCTCTTCCCAGTCGCTTGCTTCTTCCTCCTTGCTCTACTGCTAGTAGCAATTCCCATGGCGCCGATCCGAAGGTTCTCCGCCGAGGAGAAAGGAAAGGCTCCCTGTGACAAGCCAGGGCCGCTTCCACCTGAGAAGAGGCCAGTCCACCGTCGCGACATTGTCGTGAGGGCGGAAGTGACGAGGCCCTGGTGAGAACGGCCACCTCCAGGGTATCCGCTGCCCTTATATGCCCAAGCCGAGGGCTCAGGAGGAAGGAGCGACGAGCGGCGCCGCCCGCGCCGCGACCGCGGCCGCCACGCCATGGCGGCACGCGCCGTCGCCCCTGGAATCCACGCTGCGGACTCCTCTCGCGAGCTCGTGCTGTGGGCGGCGATGCCCCCAAGCACTTGGATCCGCTTCCCACGGTTTTTCTCTGACGTGATGCCGCCGAGGGGACCCCTCGAGCTCTGGTTGCAGCATGCTGACTGCGACGCCCCGGCGATCGGAGCAGAGGTTGAAGTGGTCTCCTCCGGCAAGATCTTCATGACCCGCGGCAGGGGTGAGGTTGCGCGGGTTTGCCGTGCTAAGGGCGCCCTCGCGATCTACTTTGATTATGATGGCGCCTCCACGCTGTCCTTCAAGGTCTTCGATGCGGAGGGCCGCCACCTGGAGTGCTGCCCTGGAGGGGAGCGCCAGGATGACGCGCGTCCGGTCTGCGGCTCCTCCAGTAGCAGTGACTCTTGGGCGTCCAGTGGTTCTCCTGAGCTCTACGAGACTCCGGAGACGAGCGACGACAGCTACGTGCCCCCGAGCTCTCGCCGCGCCCGGAGCAGGGCTACAGCGTCCAGACGCCGCTGTCGCTGATCTGTATGGGGTTGGCGCCGGCCTCCCGTGGCCCACTGTTGATGACGGCGTCGGCCGCGGGAGGGTGTAGATAGGATTCCCCTAAGTTCTCGTCTTTTGTTCCCAGCGAGGAATCAAGAAATACCCCGTGGGGGCGTGTAAAGGTTCTGTAATGTCTTTTGTTGATACTATCCTTGTTATGAAAAATTGCGAATGCATGTTCTGTTTAGGCTCGGTCTCCCCTTTCCAACCTCGCGACGGCTCGTTGCTCTACGCTGACAGGTCCCGGTCCCCAGGCAAGCTGCAGCCGTCGCTGGTATGCCAGGTCGCGTGCCGTGGTTAAGGCGAGGAGGTGAGCGGCCCGAGGTCCAGTAAGAGCCCCTGAGGCGTGATGCTCAGGAGGTCTCCTTTAGCGCTCAAGCAGCCGTGATAAAGGTAAGAAAGGGAGGCGACGTTGCCGCAACAGGGCTGCGGCGAGCGTGACCCCTAGGCTCCAATGATTAGCCGATCTGAGCGCGAGACTTATCTTGGCGGTCTGGGGTCGATTCCTTGCAATGCGCCGTGTTAATGCGTAGCTAGGCCAGGTCCATGCGAGCCTCCCCCTCTTCCCCACGCTCTCCTTTATGCTCTGCGTCCTCAGGTCCCGGCCCTCGAGCGAGCTCAGCCGCCGCTGGTATGCCAGGTCGTGTGCCGTGGTCAAGGCCGGGGGGTGAGGGCTGGAGAGCCAGTAGGAGCTCCTGAGTCACGATGCTTAGGAGCCCCTCTTTTAACGTGCAAGCGGATTGCATGGGGGAAGAGGGAGCTCGTGGTGCCGCCTACTGTCATTCTCATGAGTTTCCTGCAAGCCAGCACAAGGATAAACACAGTTTGCCATTATAGTTGCCAGTCCGCCGCCGGTTGCTTCGCGAGGAGACGAAGGCACTAAGGGCCTGGTGAGGTGACGTGCGCGGGGCGTGCCGCGAGCCAGAGCTCGACCGCTCAGATTTGTCGATGTTGCAGGGACGGACCCGTGCACAAGCATCGTGCCAGCGTGAGCAGCCCCCGTGGGAGGTGAGAGTCAAACAGGTGATCGTCATAGATAGACTAAGCATGGGAAGCTTACTGGCTTAAGTAAATGCAGGGAAGATACACGCCACTGGGTCAGGCCCGAGCGGCTTGGGGATGATACAGCCCGAGGGGCGCCCCCAGCAAGATAAGCTAAAGACATAAGAAAAAGGGGTACTGAAAGTGCTAGTTATCGACTAGAGGGGGTGAATAGGCGATTTTTATGAACGTCTTCAAAACATGGGAGTTTCAAAGACAAACAATAGAAATGAACCTATTGACATGTAGCGGAAGGTAGACTACACTAGGCAAGCCATAGTGAAGTATTCAATGAAGTGAAAGCATGAAGACTAATAGCAGCTAGGTAGTAACGATCAGGATGGAAGATAGTATGAAGCCAAACAACAATAGAAGCCACACAGTGAAGTCAAACAGGTAACACGGGCAGGCAATGACTTCATGAAGACAAATTGTAAATAAAGAGAGGGAGAAGATAGAACCAGTCACTTGATGAAGACAAGGATTTGTTGGACCAGTTCCAGTTGCTGTGACAATTGTACGTCTGGTTAGGGAGGCTGAGATTTAACTCAGAAGACCGTGTCTTCACCTTATTCCCCTTGAGCTAAGGACACCCAGTCCTCGCCCAATCACTCTGGTAAGTCTTCAAGGTAGACTTCCAAACCTTCATAGACTTCGTTCACCGGCGATCCACAATGACTCTTGGATGCTCAGAACGCGACGCCTAACTGGCTGGAGGATTCACAGTCCTCAAGTGTAACAAGTCTTCAGGTCACGCGGACAGAAAGACTTCAGTGATGCCTAACACTCTTTGGCTCTGGGTGTTTGGGCTTTGTCCTCGCAAGGATTTCTCTCTCTCAGAAGCTTCGGAGGTGGGTTGCTCTCAAACGACAAAAGTCGTGCACTAACTTTGAGCAGCCACGAATTTATGGTGTAGGGGGTGGGCTATTTATAGCCACTAGGCAACCCGACCTGATTTGTCCGAAATGACCCTCGGTCACTAAGGAACTGACACATGTTCCAACGGTCAGATTTCAAACACACGCGGCAGCTTGACTTGGGCTACAAGTAAAGCTGACTCATCCAGCTGTGGATAAGATTTGCTCTCATTGTCTTCACTCGAAGACATAGGATTTGGTTGAGCATCACTTTAGTCACTCTGACTTTGTTCACTTGGACCCCACTTAACAGTATGGTGGTTCCTATGACTCAACAAAGAAGAAAATGAAACTACGAAACAACTATGTCTTCGTGCTCCAAAGTCTTCATGCGATGTCTTCTCATGTCATAGTCTTCAATGTGAATATCGTCACATACCACCATTGTCTTCATACATTTTTAGGGGTCATCTCCGGTAGGTAAACCGAATCAATGAGGGACTACTACCTGTGTTATCCTGCAATTCTCACAAACACATTAGTCCCTCAACCAGGTTTGTCGTCAATACTCCAAAACCAACTAGGGGTGTCACTAGATGCACTTACAATCTCCCCCTTTTTGGTGATTGATGACAAACTGGTTGAAGTTTTCAACGGGGATAAAAGTATGTGAAATTGTAAAGGATTAAGATATTGTCTTCATAAGTAGCAAAAGGCTCCCCCTGAAGATGTGCATATAAGTAATTTGCTTTTGGAATGCAAATGCACATGGCAGGTTGTACTTGTGGAGATCCTCTTCAACTTATGAAGGCAATTCATCATGCATGATTAGATATAACAAATATAATGACATGCATAATGAAAAATGGACGTCTGCAATATGACTTCATGCGGGATTTATCATCGCACATGCGGAATTTATCATCGCAACACAGAATAGCAAACAAGTAGCAGACGACCATCAAGTTTAAGTGTTACAACTCAAAGAACCAAATGTATCAAAACTGAGAGTTGTAAACACTTGGCAAAATATAAAGCAACCACCCATATTGACCCGCTTGAAGACTATCAACCCATATGCTTCTACCCCTTTTGTCAGTAAGGACCAAAAAGGTTTGAAGACATAGAGCCTCTACTCGTTCCCATGAGGAGTAGGCGGTGAAGCTGCAGGGTCGTCGTTGAGGTTAGGTGGTGCAGAAGAACTTGGTGCAGTGTCGATACGCGCCGAAGTTGGAGGTGGTGAGGTAGCATCATCTTGGTCATCAATGACTCTGGCATTGACTGTGACAGCTGAGGAGGAATAGTCAGAGTCTTCAAGAGAGGGAGTCCGACGCAAGACAGCATTCCTTGGAGGAGTGGTGTCAAACTTGAATCTTTCATTGAAACCATAGTCTTGAAGATCAGCTTTAGCACTGAGCAAAGTCAAACTCTTCCAAGACCTCCGACAGGTTTCATGAGTGACAAATGCATTCTTGGTGGCAAGGTTGCGAATGCGATTGACGTCCACCAAGAGGCTTTGCATCTGTCGCTTTAGCCAGTAGGGACGCTTATCCTGTTTTTGATGCAGAGCGACGAGAAGCTCTTGGTCATTGAGAACACGAGGTCGCTTCCGAGGCCTTTGTGCAATTGTGCTTTCAGTGGCTTCAGTATGAGCACGGTGTGGTGCACGTGTATTGCCAGCCAAAGGATAAACACGAGTGGCAGCCAGAACTCCTTCAATGGGCTGTGTGAAGCTTTGGTGATCAGCATTATGAAGATAAATTGGCTCCTTGGCAGGATCTGGGTAGATGGCTTCAACATACATATCATCCTCTGGCAAGAATATCAAATGGTTGCGAGTAGAAGGCTGATAGTTGACAGCAGAATGAAGCTTGATAAGGCGCATAACCCAAGGAGCATAGAACTTCAGACCAAAGAGGTCAGAGCCAAATGCAGCCAATTGCCTGATGAAGATGTCTTGAGCATTGAAGCTGATGCCATTGAAGATATAAAAGACCAATGTCTTCATCGCTCCTTCAAGCTTCGCTGCAGAAGAATGTCCTTTGATGGGCCATAGAGTTCGCCTTATGATATGATAGATCGTGCGGGGCAGATACTCTAGGTCTTCAACAAAGAATTCTCTTGGATATTCAGCGTCGCGTGGCAGAGGCTTCATCATGCTCAGCATTTGGCTCATGTTGGGCTCTGGCTTCTGAAAGATGCTCTCCAATGCATTGCGGTGAAGCTGACAACCAGGCTCGAAAAGTTCACCTGGAGCGGGCAGGCCAGTGAGCTCAATGATATCAAGAGCTTTCGCTTCGTGATGTACGTTGCCTGTCATCCACTCAAGGATCCATGTCTTCGGATCCCTGTTGTAGCCGCGAATGTGGAGGGTAGCATAGAATTGTAGCAGAAGCTCTTCATTCCAATGCTCTTTATCAGTTACAAAGTTCAGAAGACCAGCATCACGGAAGAATTCAAGGGCTTCTTCTAAGCAGGGCAGTCCAGCAATAGCTTCACAGTCAAGGCGCATATGTGGAAAGATGCGTCCTTGATCATAGAGAACACAGGAATAGTAACTGCGCTGCTGATAGCTCCAGAACCGATCAGATGAAATTCTTGGCTTGGAGTAGGGGTTCTTGGCACTATCAAATAAAGTGTTGTGCGCAATGAAGCCATTTGCATTGAAGGACCCTGGTGAAGTTGCAGTACCTGGAAACCTTGGCAGTCTTGGCTTAGGCTTCTGGACCTGAGGCCTGTGCTCTACATGATAGTCAAATTGCGGACCAGTAGCAGGTGGAGGAACCAGAATGGGCCATCTGACAGTAACCAGCTGACCATGATCAAATGCTTGCTCGATGGTGTGTGGCCTTGGAGGCGGTACAGGAGTAGTGGCAGGAGCAGTGGCATTGACTTCAGGCTGCAGATTTGCTTCAGGTGCAGCATTGGCTTCAGGTGCAACTACTTCTGGCACCACATTAACTTCAGGCGCCACATTAGCTTCAGCCATGACAACGTCATTGGCTTCAGTATTGGTGTTGGTGGTTGCCTCAGTGTTGTCAGCCTCCACTTGAGTAGCTGGAGGGTCGGGCATGTTCTCCTCGAGAACAACTTCAGGGTTGGAAGGGGGTGTAGCAACACGTTCATCTTCTGCTCTTGGTTCTTCTTGTTCATCGGCTGATGCAGCCGGAATGTCTTCAGCCGCTTTGGCTTCAGACTCTGAGATGTTCGCAGTTTGAGAGACTTCAGGAAACACTTGTCGTGAGACAGAGTGGTGGAGCTCTTCTCCTTCTGGAACACTCGAAAGAGTGACTTGTGGCCTTGGTCCTTTGTGAAGCCTGCGAAACGCTGGCGACGCTTGTGGAGATGGAGTAGGCTGGGCCTCAAAGTCATCGTCATCAAGCACCGGAGTGGTGACTTGAGTTGGGGGAGTACGTGGTGATTCTTCTTGACGGGGGGAGTCTTGAGGGTGATCAGCCCATGAATTATCCTGAGCAATTGGCGTCAAAGGACGACCAATGCTGATGAGTTCGCTGTTCGTGAGAACAGGCGATGATACCACATTGTGCTCGATCTAAGGAAGGACATCATCATCTTCTACATTGTCTTGGTGACGAATGCCTTCAGCTGCGGTGGGGTCAACAGCTGGAATCTCTTCAGTTTCAGGAGCCTCTGTGGTAGCAGGCTCATGAACTATCAACTGACGCTCTTAGTGTTCTAACGCAGGACGAGCAACTGAGATCGGCTCGACGACAAGGGGCTCTGTGGGAGCAGCCCGATGTTTCTTCTCTTCTTGGTTGGTGGAGCCTCATCAGTGGTGTTCTTGGTCTTGCGCTTTCTGGCTTTGGCTTCAGCTGCCCTTGTTTTCTTGAGCTCCGAAGCCACTATGGGGACCTTAGGCTTCACGCCTGTCATACTGGCGGGGAAGACAATGCGAGGTTCTTCCCGCCTGGATGCTTCAGCTTGGTCCACAGCAGGCTTCTGCTTCTTGGCAGCCATCTTGGGGTCGATGGCAGGACGCCCAAGTGCCTTGCGCTTCTCAGTTTCATTGTAGGCTTGAACACATTTGGCAGCCAGGTGTTTCATGCGCTCTCGAGAACCTTTAGCTTCGTCACGTTTCTTGTGAAACGCCTCCTTGAGCTCATGCATCATTTGCTTGAAATTCTGAACATCAGTCACACTGAGCTTAGCCATATGCTTCTTGAACTGAGCCTTTTCATAGTCAATCTTGTGCTTCAGTTCAACAATTTTCTGAGCTAGAGCCAGCTCAGGAGCAATGGCTCCATGGAAGGAGATGCTAAGGCCAATGGGGAGCTGAAGATCATCAAAGCTGAGGTTTGGGCTATCGAACCACTCATCAATGAACTTGTTCAGGACTTCCACATCGAAGAGGGGAAGATCATTGAAGATTTCCGCCTCTTGCTTGCTCTTTATTAGCAGCTCAGGAGCATCATCGCCAAGATCGTCGTTACTAGACAGATCAATGGCTTCGCTCTCATTTCTCAGAACGGCAGCTGGGGTCAGTGCTTGACCAGCAGTTTGCATGGGCTTCTTCTTCTTCTCAGACTTGGAGATGCGTGAGAGATCTTCAGAATTCACACTTGGTGCAGGAGGAGCAGTGGCTAGAGGCTTCGCTTGTGAAGCTCTTAGTGCAGTGGAGGGCTTTGAAGCTTTGGGTTTCTTTAGCTTCTTAGGCTTCGGTGGTGCAGGCGCTTCGTCAGAATCAGCGTCTTCGGCAGAGTGATCCACGGCAGCCCCTTGAACCATAATATGAGTGATGAGACCTTCAAGGTTGTAGAAGGGCCCAACAATATTGGGTTCAGCATCACGGGTGCCATCAGCACGAGGAGCAGAGGGACCGGGGTTGAAGTCTAATCCTCGCGACTTCTTGTTCTCTTTGGCCGAGTTCTTGGCAAACTGGTAGTTGCGCTTGAACAGATTGTCTTCACGACACCACAGCAGAGAAGATGGGTCGGCATCAGCAGGCTATGGTCCACGGACCATGCAAGGGTAGAAACCTTGATCAATGGCTTCAGTTCTGGACCTGGGTGGAAGATTTTTGTACAAGATGTCTCCCCAGGGTCGCTTGATGGCATTCTTCTCAGCATATTCCTGGGTCACGAACCTGTACTTGTACCATTGCTCAGCCCAATATCTTCAAATCCATTGGATTCGTGTTTTGCGCTGATTGTAATCCTCTTCTGGATCTGTCTTGTACAGCTCATAGAGGTCAGGTGGCAAATCTCTTGATGTCCCCCCATGGAGATGCCTGCCGCCCTTCCTAGCAGACTTATCTGTGGCCATGTAGTTCAGACTGAATGGCTTCAAACTGTCAAAGGCTTCCGTCTGCTGGTCAGATAGGAACTAGCTTCGGGAGAGTTGATATGATGTTGTAAGAATTCTGCAAATGAATGCAGACTATGAGAATCAAGGGATTCTCCCACGGATATGTACCTGTGACAGCATTAGAGATGCAAGGGAAGGGGAAGAGGTCATATGCATTCTCAGAAGATTTTGAAGATAAATCAGTTTAGAAGACATTGACCTCATAGCGCGAAGACATTCACTTATATGTTGAGAGTTGGTTCCAGATTTGTACGAATCCAAGAATAGGTACAAGTGAGGAATCTAACTACGTATGAAGCATAAGTGAATATACTAGGCATAATATGAGATGCAGAACAGGATAGATCCAAATTTGTGGAGGCAGAAACCACTTTTGGTAGGAAGGATGAATCTATTGGATCAAAAAGACAGTAAAAAGAGAGTTTTAATTTACCACACGATGAAGTGCTAGACGGAGTAGAAGAGGAGGCCGAGCAGTTCAATCTTCTGTGCCCTAACTTGGCGACGGAAGACACCTACGGCGGCGGCAGAGAAGGCGATGTCCGCGGCCGGCGTGAGGACGACGTTGGAGATGTCACGGAAGCTAAGCGCTTCGTCGCCGGCGTCGTCGAGAGCTAGCGGTGGCGCTAGGGTTTGTCGAGGTGGAGAGGTGGAAGAAATATTTTGACCGCGATGTGATGTGCATTTATAGGGAGAGGGACAGCACAGCGCAATTACGCAGGTGCCCCTGGCGGTTCACATCTGAGGGACACATGGCGAACATGCAACACACTGGAAGTTGTTCCATGTTCCCACGCACGCCTGGACTGTCGGGTGGTCGTTCCGGCTTCTCCAGGTTTCAGGCAATAAGGATTGAGCATTTAAAATAGATTTAATGTTTGTCTCTGTATCTTCTCCTAACAAGGACGCAGAGAAGACATTCGACAGTTTCAATCGAATGCATATGATTTGGATAGATAGAGTTTGAGGAAGAAGCATAGAGAAGTTAGGGTCCGATCACATTCACTTAGTCCAAAAGATTCAAATGAGAAGACATAGCTATAAGTGAATGTTGTAGAGGACAAAACACAAGTATATGTATATGTGAGTAAAACTAAATCAACAGGGTGAAAATCATCAGGAAGACAAATCAATGTTGAAGATAAAACAAATGCGAAGACTTAGCAAATGTAATGCCAGGAGAAACACTTCAAACAAAGATTTGGTGGTGGCGTTACCCACCGTATAGGAAGTATTAGACCCAGAGACGGCACACAATTATCGTGGCGCTCCGAAGTCAATTTCCGCATTAATATATTCACACTCAGAGTGTAAGTCTTCATTGATTGAAGATATACAATACTTCATGTGTTGCACATCTAAGTCGTCAACATGCATAAGTGTTAGGATGTGTGCCTAATCACAAGACATTCGAGGATTCCAAGATATTTAGCTCACACCGCAACTTGCAAAACCTTTTCTCATCCAAGGGCTTTGTGAAGATATCTGTCAGTTGCTCTTCAGTGTTGACATGAATGATACCAATATCTTCCTTCATGACATGATCTCTGAGAAAGTGATGACGAATTTCAATGTGATTTGTCTTCGAGTGCTGAACTGGGTTGTTGGCAATCTTGATGGCGCTTTCGTTGTCGCAGTAGAGTGGTACTTGCTTCAGATTGATGCCATTCTGCTGAGGTGTATATGGAGCGGAGAACTCATGAGCGATGCCCAATGTATCCAGGTAAAGGTCGAGGCCGGTGTTCTTGAACTCTGTGCCATTGTCACTTCTGATATGCTTGATCTTGACGCCATAGTTATTCATGGCACGGTTGGCGAAGCGTCCGAAGACATCCTGCACTTCAGTCTTGTAGAGGATTATGTGCACCCGAGTATATCTTGAATAATCATCAACGATGACTAAACCATAGAGACAAGCAGTAGTAGTGAGAGTAGAGTAGTGAGTAGGGCCGAATAAGTCCATGTGTAGCAGCTCGAAGGGTTGAGATGTCGTCATGATTGTCTTCGAGGGATGCTTGGCCCTTGTCATCTTTCCAGCTTCGCAGGCACCGCATAAGTGATCCTTCTTGAACTTGACGCCCTCGATGCCTATGACATGCTTCTTCTTTGCGAGAGTGTGCAAGTTCCTCATGCCAGCATGCCCTAGCCTCCGATGCCAGAGCCAGCACTCTGAAGCTTTTGCTAGAAGACATACGGCAAGCTGTGGTCCTGCTGAGAAATCTACCATGTACAAATCATCTTTTCGATACCCTTCAAAGACTAGAGACTTGCCAGATTCCATTAGTACAAGGCAACGATATTTTCCAAATATCACAATCATGTTCAAGTCACAAAGCATTGAGACAGACATTAAGTTGAAACCAAGGGATTCAACAAGTATCACTTTATCCATGTGCTGATCCTTTGAGATTGCAACTCTACCTAGACCCAATACCTTGCTTTTACCAGTGTCAGCAAATGTGATGTGACTCTTGTCAGATGGACGTAAGGTTGAGTCCATGAGAAGACTTCGATCAGCAGTCATATGATTAGTGCATCCGCTGTCCATAATCCATTCTGAAGCATGATGTGTCATACCCTACAGTACAGTTAGGGGGATAGGCTTCACCAAGAGTATTGTGAAGCATAAACATTTGACGGACAAGAGGATTATCAAAGCTCAGATCAAGGTTAGGACTGATAGGATGATTGGCAAGCGATTCAGGAACAATATACATAGTAAGACCATTTGGGCATTTTATCTTGCGCCCTACAAGATGTTTTAGGTCCCCAGCAATAGCATCAGACGCCTTTGATTTCCGGCTGGAGACCTTTCCCTGCAAAAAAAGTTAATTCTTCTTAACCACCCACATCTTTAGGGGTGGCTTAGAAGCAATGAGTCTAAGTGCAGCATCTGAGAACTTCGGCTTTGGAGCCCTAGCAAATAGCCTTGCAGGAGGAGAATAATACTCATATGAATAAGCAGAAAAGTTCTTTGTCTTATGAACATAGCGCTTTGAAGAACCACGCTCATATTCATACATCTGAGTATGATTTCCCTGCAAAACATTGGTGTTAGGGTGACTCAGGTGAGTCCCGTGTCTGTATGAAGCCTTTGGACCATATGAAGCCTTTGGTCTGGGATTTATCTTCTTCCCAGGCGGTGTCATGATGACATTGACAGGAAGAGTCTCAAGACAACTTTTGGGAACCCAAATCTTCTTCATAGGTGGCCCATTCCTATAGTTAGTACCAATATACCTGGCAAACACTTCACCATTCTGATTCTTAAACAGTTTATAGTTTGCATCAAAGGATTCATCAATGATAATAGGGTTAGCACAAGTGAAGCCAGATAAGGTGGATGGATCCACTAAAGGTCCCTTTGCAGCAACCCATGTGGTTTTGGGGTACTGCTCAGGCTTCCAGTAAGAACCATCAACATTCATTTTCCTCTCGAACCCAACACCCTCTTTCCTAGGGTTTCGGTTCAGAATCTGCTTTTTGAGGACATCGCACAGTGTCTGATGCCCTTTGAGACTTTTGTACATCCCTGTTTCAATCAATGTCTTCAACCTAGCATTTTCATCAGCAATAGTAGTGGTATCCTCAGCAGAGGGGTTAGTTACCACATCAACAATTGAAGATATTGCAACAGTAGCAGCAGTAGAACATTCAACAACAGAAGTAGCGTTATCACGCTCAAGGCATTTTAGACATGGTGGTTCAAATCCTTCCTGAGCGGGACTGATCTGTTGAGCACAAAGTGACTCATTCTCCTTTTGAAGATCTTCATGAGCCGCTCTCAATTTCTCAAGTTCTTGCTTCCTTTGAAGATAATCATAGGAAAGCTTTTCATGAGTCGTTGAGAGCGTTTCATGACGACTTTCAAGTTCCTGGTACTTAACATGAAGATTTTTTATGTCTTCAATTAAGGACTAAGATCGAGTCATTTCTGCGTCCAACAGGTCATCGCTTTTGTCTAACAGTTTTTGAGTATGTTCCATAGCTTTCTGTTGTTCAGTTGCAATTTTAGCAAGTGTTTTGTAGCTGGGTTTGGATTCACAATCAGAGTCATCTTCACTTGATGTTTGAAAGTAAGCATCGCGTGATTTTACCTTGGCACCACGTGCCATGAAGCAGTAGGTGGGAGCAGATTCGTCCTTGTCATTAGCATCAGCGTTGGTGATGGGGCTATTGTCTTCAGTGTTGAATATGGACTTGGCAACATAGGTTGTAGCTAGAGCCAGACATGCAACGCCAGAGTCGGACTCCTCCTCAGACTCCACCTCCGCCTCCTCAGAAGCAGACTCCTCCTCTGAATCCATCTCCTTGCCAACAAAAGCACGAGCCTTGCCAGATGAGCTCTTCTTGTGTGATGAAGACTTGGACGAAGACTTGGAAGAAGACTTTGAGGATTTCTTCTTCTTCTTGTCATCAGAATCATATTCCTTGCTCTTCTTGTTGTTGTTCTCATTGTCCCACTATGGACACTCAGAGATGTAGTGTCCAGGTTTCTTGCACTTGTGACATGTTCTCTTCTTGTAATCATGAGTGGAAGCTTCATCATTTCTTGAGCTGGATCGTGAAGACTTTCTGAAGCCCTTCTTCTTAGTGAACTTCTGGAACTTCTTCACAAGCATAGCAAGCTCCTTTCCAATGTCTTCAGGATCACCAGAACTGCAGTCAGATTCTTCTTTAGATGAGGAAACAGCTTTTGCCTTCAAAGCGCGAGTTCGGACATAGTTTGGACCATAGATATCTCTTTTCTCAGATAGCTGGAACTCATGTGTGTTGAGCCTCTCAAGTATGTCAGACGGATCGAGTGTCTTGAAGTCAGGGCGTTCTTGTATCATCAGGGCAAGGGTGTCGAACGAGCTGTCAAGTGATCTCAGGAGTGTCTTGACGATTTCATGCTTGGTGATTTCAGTGGCACCGAGAGCCCGAAGCTCATTTGTGATGTCAGTGAGGCGATCAAACATGAGCTGGACATTCTCATTGTCGTTTCTCTTGAAGCGGTTGAAGAGGTTGCGAAGAACAATGATCCTGAGATCTCTCTGGGTTGAGACGCCTTCGTTGACCTTGGAGAGCCAGTCCCAGACTAGCTTCGACGTTTCCAGAGCACTCACACGGCCATACTGTCCTTTGGTCAGATGACCACAGATGATGTTCTTGGCAGTAGAATCCAGTTGAATGAACTTCTTGACATCAGCAGGAGTGACACCTTCACCAGTCTTGGGAACACCATTCTTGACGACATACCAGAGGTCGACATCAATGGCTTCAAGATGCATGCGCATCTTATTCTTCCAGTAGGGATATTCAGTTCCATCGAAGACGGGGCATGCAGCGGAGACTTTGATTATCCCTACAGTCGACATAGCTAAAACTCCAGGTGGTTAAACCGAATCACACAGAACAAGGGAGTACCTTGCTCTGATACCAATTGAAAGTGCTAGTTATCGACTAGAGGGGGGTGAATAGGCGATTTCTATGAACGTCTTCAAAACATGGGAGTTTCGAAGACAAACAATAGAAATGAACCTATTGACATGCAGCGGAAGGTATACTACACTAGGAAAGCCATAGTCAAGTATTCAATGAAGTGAAAGCACGAAGACTAATAGCAGCTAGGTAGTAACGATCAGGATGGAAGATAGTATGAAACCAAACAACAATAGAAGCCACACAGTGAAGTCAAACAGGTAATAGGGCAGGCAATGACTTCATGAAGATAAACTGTAAATAAAGAGAGGGAGAAGATAGAACCAGTCACTTGATGAAGACAAGGATTTGTTGGACTAGTTCCAGTTGCTGTGACAACTGTACGTCTGGTTAGGGAGGCTGAGATTTAACTCAGAAGACCATGTCTTCACCTTATTCCCCTTGAGCTAAGGACACCCAGTCCTCGCCCAATCACTCTGGTAAGTCTTCAAGGTAGACTTCCAAACCTTCACAGACTTTGTTCACCGGCGATCCACAATGACTCTTGGATGCTCAGAACGCGACGCCTAACCAGCTGGAGGATTCACAGTCCTCAAGTGTAACAAGTCTTCAGGTCACGCGGACAGAAATACTTCAGTGATGCCTAACACTCTTTGGCTCTGGGTGTTTGGGCTTTGTCCTCGCAAGGATTTCTCTCTCTCAGAAGCTTCGGAGGTGGGTTGCTCTCAAACGACAAAAGCCGTGCACTAACTCTGAGTAGCCACCAACTATGGTGTAGGGGGTGGGCTATTTATAGCCACTAGGCAACCCGACCTGATTTGTCTGAAATGACCCTGGGTCACTAAGGAACTGACACGTGTTCCAATGGTCAGATTTCAAACACACGCGGCAGCTTGACTTGGGCTACAAGTAAAGCTGACTCATCTAGCTGTGGATAAAATTTTCTCTCATTGTCTTCACTCGAAGACATAGGATTGGTTGAGCATCACTTTAGTCACTCTGACTTTGATCACTTGGACCCCACTTAACAGTACGGTGGTTCCTATGACTCAACAAAGAAGAAAATGAAACTACGAAACAACTATGTCTTCGCGCTCCATGATAATCCCCAAGTGCAGGGAATCATCGTAGCAATTTCCAAAGGTGGAAGTGATAAGTATGGAGTGTCGAACCCACAAGAAGCTAAAGGTAAGATCAATATTCTCTCAAGCCCTATCTGCCACTGATACGACTCTACGTACACCGAGCGTTTGCTTCCAACTAGCAACGAGAAATAAAACTATGTTGTGGGTATGAAGAGGATAACTTTGTATGATATCGGAGAGCTAAAATATAAAAGTAGGTGCTGTTATCATAAAGTTAGAATATATACTAAATATTATAAATAGCGAGTGTGGAATAATGGTGGATCGGTGTGCGGAATTGTCCTAGGCAATTGTTAACAAGACCGGTGATCACTATTGCAGTTTCATATGAGGGAGAGGCATAAGCTAACACACTTTCTCTACTTGGATCATATGCACTTATGATTGGAACTCTAGCAAGCATCCGCAACTACTAAAGATCATTAAGGTAAAACCCAACCATAGCATTAAAGCATCAAGTCCTCTTTATTCCCATACGCAACAACCCCCTTACTCGGGTTGGTGTTTCAGTCACTCACCAACCCACTATAAGCGTATCATGAACGTATTGCAACACCCTACAGCGGGAACCCCTCACGCTTGCGCGACACGGAGGGCACAATAGGACAGCACCAAAATAAAACATACAACTCGTACCAATCTAGATCATCAATCAACCCAAAGATAAAAGATATCTACTCAAAACATCATAGGATGGCAACACATCATTGGATCATAATATGTGGCATAAAGCACCATGTTCAAGTAGGGATTACAGCGGGGTGCGGGAGAGTGGACCGCGTAAAAGAGATGAGGATGGTGATGATGGTGGTGATGTTGATGAAGACGATCACCGCGGCGATCATTCCCCTCTCAATGGCACTCCGGTGCCACCAAGAGAGAGGAGGAGAGGTTCTCCCCCTTGTGCTTCCTCCTCCATGGCCTCCCCCCTAGATGGGGAAAGGTTCTCCCTCTGATCCTTGGCCTTCATGGCGATGATGGCCTCTCCGGGATACTCCTCCATGGCCACCGGTGATGATGGCCCCATCCGGCAGGGTGCCGGAGAGGGCCTAGATTGATTTCTCGTGGCTACAGAGGCTTCTGGCGGAGAAACTCCCGATCTAGGTTAATTTTCCGAGGTTTCTGTATTTATAGGAATTTTTGGCGTCGGTCTCACGTCAAGGAGGTGCCCGAGCTGTCCACGAGGCAGGCCCACACGCCCAGGGGGGTGGGCGCGCCCCCCACCCTCGTGCGCAGCTCGGGACTCTCTGGCCCAACTCCGATGCTCTGTGGTCTTCTTTTGGTCCATAAAAAATCATCAAAAATTGGCACGTCAATTGGAATCCGTTTGGTATTCCTTTTCTGCAAAACTCAAAAACAAGGAGAAAACAGAAACTGGCACTGGGCTCTAGGTTAATAGGTTATTCCCAAAAATCATATAAAATAGCATATAAATGCATATAAAACATCTAAGATGGATAATATAATAGCATGAATACTTCATAAATTATAGATACGTTGGAGATGTATCAGCATCCCCAAGCTTAATTCCTGCTCGTCCTCGAGTAGGTAAATGATAAAAGAAATATTTTATGAAGTGTGAATGCTAGCAGGTGCACAAGTTTGATCAATGATAATTTCAGTCACCTTTTCTAGCATCATTATATATCATAATAGTAGCTCATCTCATAAAACTTCTCATGATAAAGTAACAAGCTATTCACATGTTAAAGTATAGATCATAAACTTTCTTGAAAACTAACAAACCGTGTTATCAGTCATCAAACAATTACAATTCATCTTATTTTCAGGAAGAGTCTATGTCAGAGCTTTGATTTAGCAAACTCCACATACTCAACTATCATTTAGTCTTTCACAATTGCTAACACTCACGCGATATTCATGGGTTCAAAGTTTTAATCAGACACAGAGAAAGATAGGGTTTATAGATTCGCCTCCCAACCTTTTATCTCAAGGGTAATGTCAACAATAATAGTTCATGATGCCTTACACCCAATTGGATATATATATCAGAATCTTTCCAACACAATGTGCTTGCCAAAGGATAAAATGTAAAAAGGAAAGGTGAAAAGCACCATTGCATAAGGGTAAGAGATAAAAGTAAAAGATAGGCCCTTCGCAGAGGGAAGCAGAGGTTGCCATGCGCTTTCAGGGTTGGATGCACAAAATCTTAATGCGAAAGAACGTCACTTTATATTGCCACTTGTGATATGGATCTTTATTATGCAGTCCGTCGCTTTTATTTCTTCCACATCACAAGATCGCATAAAGCTTATTTCCTCCACACTAATCAATCATACATATTTAGAGAGCAATTTTTATTGCTTGCACCGATGACAACTTACTTGAAGGATCTTACTCAATCCATAGGTAGGTATGGTGGACTCTTATGGCAAAACCGGGTTTAAGGGTATTTGGAAGCACAAGTAGTATCTCTACTTAGTGCAAAGAATTTGGCTAGCATGAGGGGGAAAGGCAAGCTCAACGTGTTGGGCGATCCATGACAATATACTTTATTTCAGATATAAGAAAACATAACCCATTACGTTATCTTCCTTGTCCAACATCAACCTTTTAGCATGGAATATTTTAATGAGTGCTCACAATTACAAAAGATGTCCAAGATAGTATATTTATATGTGAAATCCCTCTTCCTTCAATATTCTTTCATGAATTGTTCAAGTGACCAATTCTACGTTTGCTAACTTCCAATAAGTTTACTACCTATACTTATTATGTGTGAAGTCATTACTCCCCATGTTATAAGCATATGAAACATATATAAATTCAGATTTATGACATTCAATTTATCCAACCGTTTACTCATAGGATATACGTGAAGCACATGAGTAAATGACAAACTACTCCAAAATATATGAGTGAAGAACACTGAGTAGTCAAATAATTAACTAGCCATGGGAGGATTATTTTTCATTCAATATTTCAGATCCAATGATTTTATTCAAACAGAAAGTAAAATTGAAAATACGCTCCAAGCAAAACACATATCATGTGGCGAATAAAAATATAGCTCCGAGTAAGGTATACCGATAGTTTTGAAGACGAAAGAGGGGATGCCTTCCGGGGCATCCCCAAGCTTAGGTACTTGAGTCTTCCTTGAATATTACCTTGGGGTGCCTTGGGCATACCCAAACTTAGGGTCTTTCCACTCCTTATTCTCCTCATATCGATATATCACCCAAAGCTTGAAAACTTCAATCACACAAAACTTAACCAAACTTCGTGAGATAGGTTAGTATGATAAAGAGTAAAACCATTCACTTTGGTACTGTTAAGGACAAGTTTAATAATTGTTCTCACACAATTCCTACTGTACCATATCATTTCTACAATTTATATTGAGAAATATAAGTCATAGAAACTAGAAAACAAGCAAACTATGCAATGAAAACAGAATCTGTCATAAACAGAACAGTCTGTAATGATCTGAACATAAACCATACTTCTGCTACTCCAAAAATTATGAAATAAATTGGTGGACGTGAGTAATTTGTCTATTGATCCTCTGAAAAAAGAATCAACTAAAAAGCACTCTTCTGTAAAAAATGACAGCTAATCTCGTGAGCGCAAAGTTTCTGTTTTTTTTACAGCAAGATCACATTGACTTTCTCCCAAGTCTTCCCAAAGGTCTTACTTGGCACTTTATTGAAACAAAAGCTATAAAACATGATTAATACAGTATCTTAATCATGTAAACACACAAAAACAGTAAGGGTAAATATTTGGTTGTCTCCCAACTAGCGCTTTTCTTTAATGCCTTTTAGCTAGGCATGATGATTTCAATGATGCTCACATAAAAGATAATAATTGAAACATAAAGAGAGCATCATGAAGAATATGACTAGCACATTTAAATCTAACACACTTCCTATGCCTAGGGATTTTGTGAGCATACAACTTATGGGAACAAGAATCAACAAGCATAGGAAGGCAAAACAAGTATAACTTCAAAACTTTAAGCACATAGAGAGGAAACTTGATATTATTGCAACTCCTACAAGCATATATTCCTCCCTCATAATAATTTTCAGTAGCATCATGGATAGAAACTTTGTTCTCATACTCAATTGGAACCTCTTCCAAAATAGTGGAATCATTACTAGCTAAAGTTGACACTCTTCCAAATCCACTTTCATAAATATCACACTAAGATTCAACACCCTCCAAAATAGTGGGATCACTAATTCCTAAAGTTGACACTCTTACAAACCCACTTTAAATTATAGTATTATTCATACTCCAAAAGATATAAGTTAAGTTCATGGAGCATTCTACAATTAATATAGACTAACCAATATCCAAGCTCAAAATGTATAAGTGAAGCACATGAAGCATTCTATAAAACCATACTCAAAAGATTTAAGTGAAGCACAAAGAGCAATTCTATAAGATCGTACTTAAAAGATTTAAGTGAAGCACATGAAGTATTCTATAAATCAATGAAGGGCTATCTCATGCTAGCATGGTTCTTAAAGGAAAAACAAAAACACAAAGATACAAATCATGTGAACAAAGCAAAAACCGAGGTATACCGATATTTGTTGAAGAAGAAAGATGGGATGCCAACCGGGGCATCCCCAAGCTTAGATGCTTGAGTATCATTTGAAATATTTACTTGGGGTGCCTAGGGCATCCCCAATCTTGAACTCTTGCCTCTCTTTATTCTTCTCATATTGATAGCTCCTCGATCTTCGGACAGTTCATCCACACAAAACTTTAACAAAAACTTGTGAGATCCGTTAGTGTAATAAAGCAAATCACTACCTTTAGGTACTGTAATGAACCCATTCTTTATTTATATTGGTGTTAAACCTACTGTATTCCAACTTCTCTATGGTTCATACCCCCCGATACTAGCCATAGATTCATCGAAATAAGCAAACAACACACGCAAAACAGGATCTGTTAAAAACAGAACAGTCTGTAGTAATATGGAAGTTTGGTAAACTTCTGTAACTCCTAAAATTATGAAATACATTTGAAAATTTGAACAATTTGTACAGAAGTAATGTGCAAAAAGTTTCAGACCCATTTGACCTTCCAGTAAAAAATGTAAAATCACGCACTACAGCCAAAGTTTCTGTTTTTGTTCTGCACATATTAAACAAGCAATCTAATCATCCTAAAACCAAAGCTTGGCACATTATTTTTATAATACAATGGATATATACAAGGGGATAATTATTTACAGAGAAACTTCCATGAAAAATTCTACATTGTTTCCGTGAGCATGAACACAAGTGCTCAAGGTCGACCCTCACTTCTTCAATGCATAACTTTCCAATCACTTCTCTTTTTTGAAAAAAATTTAGGCATGAAAGGCAAGTAAATTTTTTTTTTGTATTTTCATTCTTTTAAATTTTTTGTATGTTTCACCCACAACTAAACATAAACAAAAAGGAAAAAAAACAAAATCTACTTAGTGAAGAAAGCAAACAAGCACACGCGAGAATATCAACCCCACGCTATTGCTCCCCGGCAACGGCGCCAAAAAAGAGCTTGATAATCCCCAAGTGCAGGGAATCATCGTAGCAATTTCCAAAGGTGGAAGTGATAAGTATGGAGTGTTGAACCCACAAGGAGCTAAAGGTAAGATCAATATTCTCTCAAGCCCTATCTGCCACTGATACGACTCTACGTACACTGAGCGTTTGCTTCCAACTAGCAATGAGAAATAAAACTATGTTGTGGGTATGAAGAGGATAACTTTGTATGATATCGGAGAGCTAAAATATAAAAGTAGGTGCTGTTATCATAAAGTTAGAATATATTACTAAATATTATAAATAGCGAGTGTGGAATAATGGTGGATCGGTGTGTGGAATTGCCCTAGGCAATTGTTAACAAGACCGGTGATCACTAGTGCAGTTTCATATGAGGGAGAGGCATAAGCTAACATACTTTCTCTACTTGGATCATATGCACTTATGATTGGAACTATAGCAAGCATCCGCAACTACTAAAGATCATTAAGGTAAAACCCAACCATAGCATTAAAGCATCAAGTCCTCTTTATTCCCATACCCAACAACCCCCTTACTCGGGTTTGTGTTTCAGTCACTCACCAACCCACTATAAGCGAATCATGAACGTATTGCAACACCCTACAGCGGGAACCCCTCACGCTTGCGCGACATGGAGGGCACAATAGGACAACACCAAAATAAAACATACAAATCGTATCAATCTAGATCATCAATCAACCCAAAGACAAAAGATATCTACTCAAAACATCATAGGATGGCAACACATCATTGGATCATAATATGTGGCATAAAGCACCATGTTCAAGTAGGGATTACAGCGGGGTGCGGGAGAGTGGACCGCGTAAAAGAGATGAGGATGGTGATGATGGTGGTGATGTTGATGAAGACGATCACCGCGGCGATGATTCCCCTCTCAATGGCACTCCGGTGCCACCAAGAGAGAGTAGGAGAGGTTCTCCCCCTTGTGCTTCCTCCTCCATGACCTCCCCCCTAGATGTGGAAAGGTTCTCCCTAACATACTTTCTCTACTTGGATCATATGCACTTATGATTGGAACTATAGCAAGCATCCGCAACTACTAAAGATCATTAAGGTAAAACCCAACCATAGCATTAAAGCATCAAGTCCTCTTTATTCCCATACCCAACAACCCCCTTACTCGGGTTTGTGTTTCAGTCACTCACCAACCCACTATAAGCGAATCATGAACGTATTGCAACACCCTACAGCGGGAACCCCTCACGCTTGCGCGACATGGAGGGCACAATAGGACAACACCAAAATAAAACATACAAATCGTATCAATCTAGATCATCAATCAACCCAAAGACAAAAGATATCTACTCAAAACATCATAGGATGGCAACACATCATTGGATCATAATATGTGGCATAAAGCACCATGTTCAAGTAGGGATTACAGCGGGGTGCGGGAGAGTGGACCGCGTAAAAGAGATGAGGATGGTGATGATGGTGGTGATGTTGATGAAGACGATCACCGCGGCGATGATTCCCCTCTCAATGGCACTCCGGTGCCACCAAGAGAGAGTAGGAGAGGTTCTCCCCCTTGTGCTTCCTCCTCCATGACCTCCCCCCTAGATGTGGAAAGGTTCTCCCTCTGATCCTTGGCCTTCATGGCGATGATGGCCTCTCCGGGATACTCCTCCATGGCCACCGGTGATGATGGCCCCCTCCGGCAGGGTGCCGGAGAGGGCCTAGATTGATTTCTCGTGGCTACAGAGGCTTCTGGCGGCGGAACTCCCGATCTAGGTTAATTTTCCGAGGTTTCTGTATTTATAGGAATTTTTGGCGTCGGTCTCACGTCAAGGAGGTGCCCGAGCTGTCCACGAGGCAGGCCCACGCGCCCAGGGGGGTGGGCGCGCCCCCCACCCTCGTGGGCAGCTCGGGACTCTTCTGGCCCAACTCCAATGCTCCGTGGTCTTCTTTTGGTCCATAAAAAATCATCAAAAATTGGCACGTCAATTGGAATCCGTTTGGTATTCCTTTTCTGCAAAACTCAAAAACAAGGAGAAAACAGAAACTGGCACTGGGCTCTAGGTTAATAGGTTAGTCCCAAAAATCATATAAAATAGCATATAAATGCATATAAAACATCTAAGAAGGATAATATAATAGCATGAATACTTCATAAATTATAGATACGTTGGAGACGTATCACTCCAAAGTCTTCATGTGATGTCTTCTCATGTCATAGTCTTCAATGTGAATATCGTCACATACCACCATTGTCTTCAATGTCTTCATACATTTTTAGGGGTCATCTCCGGTAGGTAAACCGAATCAATGAGGGACTACTACCTGTGTTATCCTGCAATTCTCACAATCACATTAGTCCCTCAACAAGGTTTGTCGTCAATACTCCAAAACCAACTAGGGGTGGCACTAGATGCACTTACAGGTACATGCCATAGGGACGGACCCACGCGGCCTGGGAATGATGCAGCCCGAGGGGCGCTCCCAGCTAAATAAACTTGGAAAATGTCACCTGGTTCTGTCGATGAAGGGATGTCGGGGCAGCTGAAGGTACGCGGTGAAGGGGTTGCTCCTCACGAGCCACCGGGGCCCTGAGCCTCAGGAGGCTCTAGGGGTCCAGGCGGTTCCTTGAGGACCGTCTCCATCTCCATCAGGATGGCGTGATGCCTGGCCTCCTGAGCTGCCATGGTGCGCTGCAAGCTGCGCTGATAGGCGGACGACACGCTCGGCAGGCCAAAAGGCATGTGAACGTAGCTGTGCGGTGGGCCTTTGCAGCGTCCCACGCGCGAAGGCCAGAAGAGCTCCTGAGATGCGGCCCTATTGAGCCCTGGGACGTCGATGCAGACGCGCAGCCCAGCATCCTCGCCTGGATGGGGAGTTGCGCCTCGCGAGCGGCGGTCGCCGTGCATGGCCCTTGCGTCTTGCAGTTCTTGAGTGGTCCTGGTGATGAACTCCTGAGCGGTGGGCGCTCCTCGCCCTGTGTTCTCCTAAGGGAAACGTGCCGTGAAACACGCCTCCAAGTGGTGCCCGAGCGCCTCCCTCGTGATGTTGGCAAGGTCTGAGGCCCTCCAGAAGAGAGCCCTCGATCCCTGCCCGAGAAGGGCGCCGGGCGCGCCTTCCTATGCAATGGAGGGAGGCGCCCCTGGCGCGGGTGCTGATCCTGACGAGGTTCCAGTCGCGACGCCACCCTCTTGAGGTCCTGCACGGCGCAGCTGCTTCTTCTTCTTGGGGGTGGCCTCAGGAGGGCACTCGCCCTTGCTATCGGGGTCGTCGATTGCTGCAGCTTGGAAGGCACGCTCAAGGGACCACACCGCATCTCTTTCTTCGCATGGGACCATGATGATTCCGCCGCTTCCCGGCATCTTGAGGACATTGTAGCCGTGACGGGTCACCGCCATGAACTTGGCCAGGGCTGGATACCCGAGGATGGCATTGTACGGCAGACGGATGTGCGCGACGTCGAAGTCGATGAGTTCGGTGCGGTAGTTTTGCGTTCTCCGAAAGTGACGGGAAGGCGGACCTGCCCGATCGGGGTAGTGGAGACGTCGGTCACTCCTGAGAAAGGCTTGGTGGGCTGAAGCTGGTCATACGGCACTTGGAGGTTGTCGAACGTGTCGACGGACAGGACGTTGAGCCCTGCACCGCCGTCGATGAGGGTCTTGGTGACTTGCATGTTGCTGATGACTGGGGAGCAAAGCATCGGGAGGGTGCCTGCGGTAGCAGCGCACTTGAGTTGATCTGCCGAACTAAAGGTGATGGCGCACTTGGACCACCTGAGCGGGCGTGTGGCCTCGAGCTTGGGGAGGACTGCATTCACTTCACGAGCAAACTGTCTGAAGATACGCTGCGAGGCTGGGGCCTAAGCTTCTCCCAAGATGCAGGCGATAGCACGCGGCTCCTAGAAGCCCCCAGCCCCCTCATCTTGATGGTGGTCGTCGTTCCTTCTTGCCGGCGGAGGTAGTGGGGGAAGACCGGCGTTGCCCTGAGGACGATCCTCGCGAGGCTGGTCCCTCCAGGCGCCCTCGCGAGGCTGATCCTGCCAGCAGTCCTCACGAGGCCGGTCGCGCCACTCCTGGCGCGGGCCACGGTCGTCCCAGCGTCCGCCACCACGTCCTCCTCCTTGGTCATAGCCCCGGTCGTTGCGCTCGGGGTGTCGACCGAAGCGTCCTTCTCAAATGGCTCTGAGCTCTTGACAGTCGCTGGTGTTGTGGGTATGCAGGTTATGGAAAGCGCAGAACGGTCGGCTGCTCTTGGATGACTCGGGCTGGTCTCTGCCGCGCTTGGTGTCCGGCTCTGCCGCGAGCACGGCTGCTCCCTTGCGCTTCACGTCCTTGGCCTTGGCTTTCTTCTCCTCCGGGTCCGCAGCCGGGAGCTCAAGGAGGGAGAGGCGCCCCTCCTCAGCTCTTGCGCACTTGGTCGCCAGGTTGAACAGCTCCAGGGACGTGCATAGCTCCTCCTTCATCTTGACGTCACGGACGCCATCGGAGAACGCGGAGATGATGGCCTCGTCCATCACCTTGGGGATCTTGAGACGAATGTTGTTGAAGCGATGGATGTACTTCTAGAGGGTCTCTCCTGGTTGTTGCTTGACACGATGCAGGTCACCCGCGGCCGGTGGGCGGTCGTGAGTGCCCTGGAAGTTGGCGACGAAGCGGTCGCGCATCTCGTCCCAGGAGGAGATCGAGCCTGGAGGCAGGTTCAGGAGCCACGAACGAGCGCCGTCTTTGAGCGTCATGGGGAACCAGTTCGCCATGACCTTCTCGTCGCCGTTGGCTGCCTCGATGCTCAGCTCGTAGAGCTGCAGGAACACCGCGGGGTCGGGGGTGCCGTCGTAGCGAGGAGGCAGATCCGGCTTGAACTTGCCCGGCCAGGCGATGCTACGCAGCTCGGGAGTGAAGGCGCGGCAGTCGGCCGTGGTCACTGGGGCCCGTCTTGGAGGTGGAGCTTGGTCTTGGCGCCCGCGCGCCGCTACAACAAGCGGCGTGGGGCCTTGCCGCAGAAAACGATCTTGGCGCGGCGGTGCGAGGAGTGGCGGAGCGTTCTCTTGCGTTCGAGGGACTTCTTGACAGCTTCTTTCTTCACGCGCGGGCGCCGGACGCGGTGGGTCGCGCCGTGGAGCCGCGCGCTAGGGCGCCGTCTTGGTGCAGAGGTGGTGGAGGTGCTCCGTGAGCTACGTCGCCCGTAGCTGGCGGAGGGCGAGGCAGTGAGAGGGACGGCACAGGGGAGCCCCCTGCGGCGCTGACAAGCTCGGCGATGCGGTCGAGCCAGTCCTCGTAGAGGTCGTCAACCGAGCGGTAGCGCAGGAGCTCGTGCGCCATGAGGAGTGTGGCCCGTGCGTCCGTGGGAGCGCGACGAGCGTGAGATGATGAACCAGCGGGAGTCATCGATGGAGTGGCGGTGCGGCCATCCTGTCGCACCGAGGGGTGCAACGAGGACGCTTGCTGCTCATTCCCCACCGGGCCGGTGGCGGCGTTGGTGGCAGGCGACTGATACGTCTCCGTCGTATCTATAATTTTTGATTGTTCCATGCCAATATTATACAACTTTCATATACTTTTTGGCAACTTTTTAAACTATTTTTGGGACTAACATATTGATCCAGTGCCCAGTGCCAGTTCCTGTTTGTTGCATGTTTTATGTTTCGCAGAACCCCATATCAAACAGAATCCAAACGGGATAAAAATGGACGGAGAATATTTTTGGAATATTTGGAGAATTCCGGAAGAAGAATCAACGCGAGACGGTGCCCGAGGTGGCCACGAGGCAGGGGGCGCGCCTGCCCCCCTGGGCGCGCCCCTGACCCTCGTGGGCCACCCGTAAGGTGGTTGATGCCCTTCTTCGGCCGCAAGAAAGCTATTTTTTGGAAAAAACATCACGGCGAAGGTTTCAGTCCAATCGGAGTTATGGATCTCCATATATATACGAAACGGTGAAAGAGCACGAGGGCGAGAACGCAGAAACAGAGAGAGATAGAGAGACAGATCCAATCTCGGAGGGGCTCTTGCCCCTCCCACGCCATGGAGACCAAGGACCAGAGGGGAAACCCTTCTCCCATCTAGGGAGGAGGTCAAGGAAGAAGAAGAAGGGGGGCTCTCTCCCCCTTCTCTTCCGGTGGGGCCGGAACGCTGCCGTGGCCATCATCATCACCGCAATCGTCACCAACAACTTCACCGCCATCATCACCAACTCTTCCCCCCTCTATGCAGCGGTGTAACCTCTCTCTTACCCGCTGTAATCTCTACTTAAACATGGTGCTCAACGCTATATATTATTTCCCAATGATGTATGGCTATCCTATGATGTTTGAGTAGATCCGTTTTGTCCTATGGGTTAATTGATGATCGTGATTGGTTTGAGTTGCATGTTTTATTATTGATGCTGTCATATGGTGCTCTCCGTGTCGCGCAAGCGTGAGGGATTCCCGCTGTAGGGTTTGCAATATGTTCATGATTTGCTTATGGTGGGTGGCGTGAGTGACAGAAGCACAGACCCGAGTAAGTAGGTTGTTTGCGTATGGGATAAAGAGGACTTGATGCTTTAATGCTATGGTTGGGTTTTACCTTAATGATCTTTAGTAGTTACGGATGCTTGCTAGAGTTCCAATCATAAGTGCATATGATCCAAGTAGAGAAAGTATGTTAGCTTATGCCTCTCCCTCAAATAAAATTGCAATAATGATTACCGGTCTAGTTATCGATTGCCTAGGGACAAATAACTTTCTCGTGACAAAAAGCTCTCTACTAAAACTAACTTAGTTGTGTCTTAATCTAAACAGCCCCTAGTCTTTATTTACGTGCTCTTTATATTCTTGCAAACCTTTCCAAAAACACCTACAAAGTACTTCTAGTTTCATACTTGTTCTAGGTAAAGCGAACGTCAAGCGTGCGTAGAGTTGTATTGGTGGTCGATAGAACTTGAGGGAATATTTGGTCTACCTTTAGCTCCTCGTTGGGTTCGACACTCTTACTTATCAAAAGAGGCTACAACTGATCCCCTATACTTGTGGGTTATCAGCGACGGAGAACGACGGGATGGCCCGCCGACAGGCGCCGTCTGAGCAATGCGGGTGGCGAGGGCAGCCCGGCGCTCGGCGCGGGCGTGGCGTGCGTCCGCCATGGAGACGATGAAGCGACGGAAGGGAAGCTTCGGCGCACCCCTACCTGGCGCGCCAAATGTCGGATCACGGGTTCCGGCAAAACCCTTAAGGTTCGAACTCTGGGGTGCGCGCGAAGTTCTCCTCCTACCGATCCACGTCCTAGCTTGCTAAGATCTCGAGGGTTAACTCCACGAACTCACGACACAAGAGACACAAGATTTATACTGGTTCAGGCCACCGTTGTGGTGTAATACCCTACTCCAGTGTGGTGGTGGTGGATTGCCTCTTGGGCTACGATGAACAGTACAAGGGGAAGAACAGCCTCCTGAGGTTGAGGTGTTCTTATGCTTGGTGTGCGGCTAAGGCTCAGCTAAAGATCAGATGCCCCCTACGGTGGTGGCTAGTCCTACTTATATAGGCCCTGGTCCTCTCCCCAAATATTGAGCGGGAAGGGAGCCAACCACGGCCAATTTGAAAGGGGACAACTAGTACAGCTTATCCTGACAAAAGCGGTCTTCGCCTGCAAAAGGCTCTTGTGGTGACGCCGCCTTGGGCTCCATGGTGACCTCCGTCTTGCCGTCCTGCTGGTCTTGGTATCGTTGCACCGATATGGAAACCTTTCCATGACGCCTCGGTACTCCGTGCCTGCGCTTGCTTCCTTAGCACCAAAGGGGAAACAAGGACACTGCGCGCGCTGGCGCCCGCCTGGCGCCTGCCTGATCTCGATCGTCATGGCTCACATTATGAGAACCTCGCAAGGTTTGCCTTGCCTTGATCTCTCCGCCCCTCACGAGCCAACCTGGTGAGGCCGCTCCTGAGGAGGTCTTGTGTCGTCCGCCTCGCGAGACTTGGCCCCTCGCGAGGGTCTTGAATGCTTGTTGGTGAAGATGGGCCGTACAGGTCCACACGCAGAGCCACGCCGTGGGCCGCAGGCAGGCAAGTCTGGGGACCCCCGTTCCCAGAACGCCGACAGAGTATTCTTCATCAACCTTGTTGCCTCCATGATGATGTGTGAGTAGTTCTATCATGACCTATGGGTCTGTAGTAGCTAGATGACTCTCTCTCTCTATGGCCCTGTTTGGTTCGGCTGTGGATTTCTAAAAGCAGCTGTGAAAAATCTGTTGTGGAAAAATAGCTGTAGAAAATCTGATGTGAAAAATATGTAGGTCATTTGGCAAACCAGCTGATACAGCTTTTTCAGATTTTGGCCCGCGGCGGAATCAGATTTTGGAAAGCACGTCCTGGGCTGCTTTCGCTTTTGGTTCAGATTTTGGCAGCGGATTTCTGGAATCGGATTCTGCTGGGTTCGCCCTTTGGTTCAGATTCTGCTGCGCGGCAGCGGAATCCGTCGATAAAAGCTGAACCAAACATGGCCTCAATACCATGTTCCCGTGAGCTTTCTCACATCATCAAGATCAATTCGATGTAATCGGCGGTGTGTTTGTTGGGACATGATGAATTGTCACTTTATGACCAGATTGTTCATTGAAATCAGTTGAATCTTTTGAGCTTTTACTTGTTGTATAATTAAATAGCTTTGCATGCTCTCCGATCTATATATCTTTTTTGGTCAAGTTCGATGGGTTTTTCTTTAGAGGGAGTGGTACTTTGTAGTGGATTTAATCTTGTGGTGATCTAGCCCATGCCGTTGCTCTAGCACTCCAATCGCCGCCCAGGCCTTGCCGGACACCCACCTTAGACTACACCACCGTCCACTCCAGATTCGTCCGTAGCCAGGTATCCTCTGCCCCTGGCGACACTGTCCATGGCGGACACCACACCCGGCAAGTTTTTGGCCAAATGTCAATGAGATTTTTTATGTTATTGTTGTTTACTTTCAAGCAAGCACAATGGCTGCGTACTTGATGAGGGAGGATGAGTTGTTGTGGCGATGCTTGGTTGGCTAGAAGTGTAGACTTTGTAGGCCTGGAGCAAGAGGGCATGATATTTGGGGGAAATGTGCATTCTTGGTTTATGAGCAAAAACAGTTTGTGCCCTACAACTTGCACATGATTCGTGAGTGCAATCTGAAATCGCTAACCCATCGATGGTACACCATCTCAAACTCCTTATGAAGTATTGCAGTGCGATCGCATAGATGGAAAGTGGGTGACCATCAGGATCGTCAGACATCGAGATCGTAAGTTCTCTTCTAGTTGCTCTACATGTTGGTCAGTTTAATTAATATTTTTCTGAGAAAAACTTTCAATCTATTCATCAACTATCAAGGTAGTACAAAGAACACTAGAAATAAAGATTACATCCAGGTCCGCCGACCACCTAGCGACGACTACAAGCATTGGAGCGAGCCGAAGGCGCGTCGCCGTCATCGCCTCTCCCTCACCGGAGCCAGGCAAACCTTGTTGCAGTAGACAGTCGAAGAGTCGTCGTGCTAAGGCTCAATAGGACCAACGCACTAGAACATCAACTGCCGCCAATGGAGAGAAGCATAGATTAGAAGGATCTAACCTGTAGACACACGAACAAAGACCGAATCCAGGTGGATCCACCTAAGACAAACGCCGACCGAATCCCGTAAGATCCGTCGGAAACACATCTCCACACGCCCTTCGATGGTGCTAAACGCGTCGCCAAAACAGGGGCTAGGCGGGGAGAACCTTTTTCTATTTTCAGAAAGTCGCCGCCTCCTCGTCTTCCCAAGCAGGACACAATCCCTAAACAAACACACACAAAACCTAAAAACGGAGCAAGAGCCCTTCCGCCGGCAAGGACTCGCCTCGTCTCCATGGCCTTAAGGCCACAAACGGCGAGGTAGATCGGCGGTGCCACCGACGGGAGGCGAGCAAACCCAAGTCTCCCTCACAAGAAGCAGAGGAGGAGGGGTACGTTGGTCAATTTATTAGTTCACTCAATGTCATAACTTGGTGTTCATATTATTATATAGCTCGGACGCGCTATCGTGCTATACCAAACAACGGAGTGGTGGGCCATTCATATTAATGCACTGTTGGATGAAGTTTAAGGGGCACAATGTCTGGATGAACAACACTTTGTCGTGGGATTATTTCGGGCGTAATATTTATTTTGAATTATGGATGAGCAACACTTGGCTCAAGGCGCACTAGAATATTTGCATGCTATTCATGGATTATTTTTGTGGTATTCTTTATGGTTTTGAGTGGTTCGAAGATAGAAAAATACATAAGCGAACTCGTATTGGGTGGCCGACTCCTGTATGTTGTGTCAGTATAAACGTATCCGGACGCTTATGTAGATGATTTACTGTGTCCGATTAAGATACGATGAGTTTTTTTTTTTCTTCTTGCCAAGGCAGCAAACCGATCAGAATCACAATTCACAGATGACAAGACATAGAGACAGACGGGCCGGGCCTATATACAACGGAGAGCGACCGACGAAGAAGAAGCGGATCGATCGAGTCGGCGAGAGCGATGGCGGCGCTCCGGCACGCGGCGAAGGGCTCTGCGAGCGTGCGCTCCAACAGCGAGGAGCGCAGGCGAGCTCTTCGGTCGTGGCGGAGGAACCTCGGCGGCTCTTGCTAAACGGCGCTTCCCCTGGCCGCCGGCTCATGTCCACCTCCTCCATCAGTCGCAAGGTACTTCTTTTCTCCTACCTTCGATCCCTCTCCCTCCCAGATCCGGCGGGTTTGCCGTCGGAGACCTCCGAGGGTACGGCTGCCCTCTCAAGCAGTAGCAGCGCTGCCGGCGTGGGGACCAGATTAGGGTTGTTGCCGATTCGTCCCCAAAAATCTTTGGCAAATCTTGGGACCTGACGACTTGGGCCAAAGAAATTAAATAAAAAATCTTCGATTGCCGGCGATCAGGAGTCACTTGCAGCCATTGATTGATTGCTCTTGAGATCCGGCGATCGATTGCCGGTGATTAAGACCTCAACCTTGTGTGAGAAGTTAAGAATGATGATAGCATTTTGCAAGTTATAAGGCCATGCATAAACATATGTTGATTAGTTCTGAGGACAAGGATATATAAATCGATATTGTAATGTCAAATTTTCTTTCAGCAAACCAGTAATTATATGACAGACACAATTCTGTGAAGGAAACTATGCTAATTAATATTAATTTAATCATGTTGTGTATTTTGTGGCCAGCCAACATCTAGTGCCGAGCTGGAATTGCTGGAAATGCGATTCAAGAAGACGAAGGAAGAGTTGTTTGATTTGCTCGTAGCAGTGAAAAGGGCAGAACTTTACCCACAGTTTTTTTTAAAGCAAAGCAAAGCTTTATAGATTAACGGTGTGCAGGCAAATCGCCCAACACACGAGCAGCCACTAAGGGCGGTACATCATTCTCCCAATGCATACATATATCAGGTAAACACATACGGCCAATTTGGCCCAGCTCATGTGCTACATTGTTCTCACTCCTTTTGCATGCTCGCACACTATGTTTTGCAAACCAGAGCTTTAACTGTAGCTTGATATCTTCAAGGATGACAGCATACGGCGAGGAGTCAGTCTTGTGAACGTCGAGCGCCTCTACCAGCAACTGACTGTCAGTCTCAAAAGTAGCCCGGACTACGCCGATATCAGCTGCAAGGGCGATCGCTCCAGCCATGGCCCGAACTTCCGCTCCAAAGGCATCTGTAGTCTGCTCCTGTCGTCCTGCACGGGCCGCAATAACTTGCCCTTCGGAGCCGCGAACCACAGCGCCCCACCCACAGAAGTTGCTACCCGGCACAAAGGCTCCGTCGATGTTAATTTTGAGCTCATCTGGAGATGGTGGCCGCCATTTCCCCTCTTGTAATTCCTTCTTCTTAGGCACAAATCTGTCTGCATACTCCATGGCACTACATCTCACCCTTCGGATAGTTTCAGTGATCTCCGGCGCCAACTCTCCTTCCCTGATCTTGTTCCTAATGTTCCACCACTGCCACCAGAGTGTGATGATTAGCACTCTTTTAGTTTCAGAGAAATCCCACAGGGCGTCCAGCATGTCATGCACACTGGTGAATGCCTCCAACTTACTTCTTTCCTCCTCCAACCCCAGCTCCCTCCAAGCTTGCTTGACATGCTTACATTTTATGAACAAGTGCGCCCCATCTTCATCAGCTCTACCACAGAAAAAGCATTTTGACTGATCTAGCTTGAGGCCCCTCCTCATCAAGTTTGCACATACAGCCAGCGATTCATGGCGCATTCTCCATACAAACATCTGAAGCTTCCGAGGACACGGCACTTTCCATATCCTTTTCCAAGATTGATCGGTCACCGCATCCAGATTGCCCCCACGTGCTGAGCTCGCTCCCGGTGCCCCATTCTGTTGTTGCTTGTGGAGTTCAACATGCAGCTTATAGGCGCTTTTTAGCGAGTGGTTACCTCTACTATCAAAATGCCAAGCAATGAAATCGTCTACACCTTGCCTTAGGGGAATTTGCAGGATCTGTCGGGCATCTACTTCACAGAAAGTGTCTCGCACTAGTTCTTCATCCCACCGTCCGGTTACCGGGCTTATAAGCTCATCGACCCTAGTCAGCAGGCTCGGCCCCCTTGGTGTAATGACTCGCCTCGACCAGGCCCTTGGCAGCCACGGGTCATTCCAAATATTCACTGAAACTCCATCCCCAATTCGCCAAATATAACCTTGCTTGACCAGATCGAGCCCATGTAAGATGCTACGCCAAGCATATGAGATGCCATCATGAGCTACTGCTTCGAGCGCAGTACTATTCGTAAAGTACCGGGCCTTTAGGATTCTAGCACACAAACTGTCTGGGTTTTGGATCAATCTCCATCCCTGCCTCGATGGCATAGCTATATTGAAGCTGCGCATCTCTCGGAACCCTAAACCTTTCCTCCTAGAGCGGCCAACATGTACCGGGAGCCCGAGGTACTTCTCATTCCAGTTTTCACTCCGTATGTTAAGTGTGTTCTTGATGCTATCCTTAACTCCGTCCTCCGTATTGGGACTAAACATGAGGGCTGATTTCTCTACATTGATACACTGGCCCGAACATTCCTCATACAGCTTGAGTATGTCACGTAGTGCCTCGGCTTCCTGTTGCTTCGCTTTCATCAATAACATGGAGTCGTCCGCAAAAAACAGATGGGATACACATGGTGCTCTCGGGCATTACCTTGATCCCACTGATCCTCCCTCTCTGCTCCGCATCGTTGAGCAGGGCAGACAGACCCTCAGCACATATCACAAACAGGTAAGGTGATGCCGGATCCCCCTGGCGCAGTCCTCTCGATGGGCAAAACTGATGTGTCAACTCCCCGTTCACTTTAACCTGATACCGGACTGTCCTGACACACTTCATGATTAGGTCAACCCACTCCCTCCTAAAACCCATCCTGCACATCATCGCCTCGAGGAAGCACCATTCTACCCGATCGTATGCTTTGCTCATGTCAGCCTTCACCGCCGTGTACCCATCCTTCCCTGACCTCTTATTCATGACATAGTGAGAAAGCTCGTATGCGATTAGCACATTATCCGTTATCAATCTTCCCGGAACAAATGTGCTTTGGTTGTCAGAAATAAGCGATGGAAGGATCATTTTCAGCCTATTGGCTATCACTTTAGAGACTAGCTTGTAGAGAACATTGCATAGACTGATCGGCCGGAGATCCTTTATTCTCTGTGGGTTCTTTACCTTGGGGATGAGGACCACATGGGTATCATTCCACCCCTCGGGCATGTCTCCTCCATTAAGCACTCGCAGCACCTCCTCCACAATCTGATCCCCCATGAAATGCCAGTGTCTTTTGAACACAATCGATGGCATGCCATCCGGTCCCGGGGCCTTCAAGTCTCCAATGTGATCTAGTGCCGCTTTTACCTCCTCGCGAGTGAAATCAGCCAATAAGACATTGTTCATGGCCTCAGTAACCCATGGCTGCACTTTTTCAAGTAGTTCCGGCAACCGTTGAGGATTAGATGAAGCTGAGAATAGTTCCTGAAAAAACGAACAAACATAGTTAGTCATCTCCTCTCCTGCCTCCACCACCGACCCGTCCTCCTTCCTCAACTCCTTTATTCTGTTTGTTTTCTTCCTTGCCGAGGCTACGGACTCCAGATATTTTATGTTCCTATTGTCATCCTTTAGCCACCACATATGGGCCCTTTGTTTCAGCTGAGTATGCTTCTTCTCCTCCAGCTCCTCAACTAGACACCGTAGCCTTGCTTCTTCATTAATTTTATGCTCCGTCACTGCCGTCCTCATGCAACCTTCTAGCTCCTTTTTCACCCTTTTTAACCTGCCTTCCAGCTCCCCGACTACATCTTTGCTCCATGTAGAGATATCTCCCGCCACCTTTTGAAGTGCAACAGCCACTGTAGCATCCCCCATTTCCCTGCTCCTCTCCCAGGCTGCACGTACAACCTCCTCACACCCTTCCTCCTGCAGCCACCGCGCTTCAAACCGAAATCTCCCATCCCCTCTCCTCCATTCCTTATCAGGGCCTTCCGTATCAACAATAATTGGCCGATGGTCTGAGTGTCTAGGAGGGCCATTAACCACTGTATAAGCCGGGAACTGCTCGCACCATTCCTCATTCGAGGTGGCCCTGTCCAATCTCTCACAAATATATGTTCTTAGTTCCTTACTATGGTTCCTCCAAGTGAAAATGTCCCCCTCGAAGCCAATATCACCCAGTTCGCAGATTTGTAGTGCCTCCCTGAAGCCATCCAGGTAGTGTTGTGGCCGGGCTGCCCCTCCTGCTTTCTCCAAACTTGTCAAGATCTCGTTAAAGTCACCAAGGCAAAGCCAAGGCCTTCCACCCTGGTGTTGCTGTTTCAGGAGACGCATCATTCGCCATGTCTCCTTCTTCCTGTCCATCTCCGACTCGCCATAAACTCTAGTAAGCCTCCAGACCAATCCATCATCCCTCCTTACATCAACGTCAATGTGCCTTCTCCCGAACGATCTCAACGTAACATCCACCTCCTTTCTCCAAAACACTGCCACTCCTCTAGTTGTTTGATTTACTCGTAGCAGTGAAAAGGGCAGAACTTTACCCACAGTTGTCCTGGGAAGACATCCAAACTCATCGGCTGATCACTCACCTTGCTGCTCAAGTGGAGCCTAGGCCTCATGACCCCAATTGGTATAAATCTGAAACCTATCATATATAACTATGCTCTGTTTTCGCCTTTTCTTGTCTGAGAGCCTTTTCTGCTCTTGTCACCCCGCAGGCGCATGTTTGGACGAACAAGAAGACTCAACGATTTTAACACTATAACCGTTACTCTGGGATATTTTGGTCTGTTTGCCTACTGCGTGGCAACTAACATGAGAGAAGATGGCGCTACAAGCAAGAATAGTGAAGCCAATTTCGTCTCCGAGCCAGAGAACAATATGAACTAGCTTTATATCAGAAGTCTAGATGGTCTATGATACGAACTACCCCCTCCGTTCCTAAACAAGTGTCGTTTCAAATATGAACTAGCTTTATATTAGAAGTCTAGAAAGTCTCCTGAGCATATGCAATTAGTAATATGACATCTAGTTGTCGTTGTAGGTTTTGCTGGATGCTGGCAACGGTAATGGAATCAGCCTGAAGTTTGAGTGGTGGTGCAAGTCCTTTTAAATTAACTTTTTATGTGACGAAAGAGAACAGAAAATCCAGCGATATCTTTAGGTAACTTGTCGTGTTTATTTCTTGTGAGCAGAAAACCTCAGGGTGGTCCCTCTTGAACTAAGCTACCAAGCATGTCTATATATTGTCATGCCTGTTTATTATATGGAAACATGTGAGCTTTGTTCAAATGTTGAAACCTTCTGAAATTTGATTTCTCTGCTTGTTGTATCATCCTAAATCCCTTCTGGTATCTTAGTTGTTACGTGGAATAAAACTTTTCCATCACTAGAACATATTAACTCCAAAATGTCGGTTATCTTACATGTAATTGGCTATAGATCAAGTATCATCGAATTCTTGCCATGGTTTCTGCAGTCCATCTTTGTGTGACAAGTCTTGCCTTCCATGCCAGATGAACATTTTTTGCGAGCAGGTATACTTCATGCAGTCCTCCGGAGCGATGTTAGCTTGGGATGAAACATCACACCACACATAACTTTCGATAAAAACATAACTTCCAAAATATAACCACAGAAATCACAAGAACAAATATAACCACGGAGCGATGTTAGCTTGGGATAAAGAATTCATAACTTCAGGTTATCCTTTTGGCAATAAGAGTCTTGCAAAACCCTTGGCATCACAAGAACAAATATAGGTTGCAGGAAGACACTAAAATAAAACATAACCACTACGCATGTATATTTCCTTCAGAAGTGCATCAACATAGCTATGAACTAGAGGGTGTTAACTTCACTTCATATTTTGTCCATGTTGGACACACCCCAAAGCTACAGAATTTTAACTGATATCAAAAGTACAGACTTCACATAAGACACCACTGCTTCCTTTTCTGGAAATAGATAAATGGTAACAACAACAACTTCAGTCCCAAACAAGTTGGGGCTAGCTAGAGTTGAAACCCATAAGAAATCGAAATCAAGTCATGGTTCCGCCACGTGGATAGCTTAGTAGATAAATGGTAAGCTAAAGGGTAAAATTGCATGAACATAGCTGTAAGCATATAAGTTACTTATGCCGTCAAAGATGAATGGGATTTGAACAATTGCTATCAAAAGTACAGATTTCGCAGACAGCACTACTGCTTCCTTTATATTGGACAAAAAGGGTGATAGTACCCAGAACAGCTAGAGGACTAAACTAAAGGGACAATTATGCAAACTAGGACACCCCTTGAACTAGAACATGCAACAATGACAGTACAGAGAAGAAACTGGAAATGACTCGTGCACAATGCCCTTTCAGAAAATAGATTCACAACCAATTGGAGAAAATATAACATGCAACACCTCCGGCCATCCAATATATTTACAGTGATTTTTCTGCAGTGATGTTGTCGGTCCAGAATTAAGTTTCGAGTGTACTTGCTCGATACAGCGGGAACGGCATCAAGTCAGCTTCTCAAGTTCTTAACAATGCATGTATGCGTTAAGCAATCGGCAGAACTTAGTGAACTTACATTTTTTTTACCACTCATATTGATCAAATTGACCTGCACAACTAAAACCAAAATGGTAGATCGCATGAAAGCTCGAGTGGATAAAACTCATGAGGTCAATACTGAAAGTACAAATTGGAGCATAATTCAGTACCACAGGTAGAAATATTTTGGCAAAGATAAAGCAGGGTGTCCCAGCAAACCTACAAAGGAAAGAAAATGTTGAATGATTGTATTATACAAGAAAAGTAACAATTTATAGAAGGAACATTAAGCAAATGTGTACCTTCACATGGTTCTCTCTCTCCACTAAGTTGTGCAGGACTTCACATGTGCGGGTGGTGACTGGTGACACTGAAAAAAAATGTTGGGATAACACAAACTAGTTCTAGCTCCCACCAACTGATTACACAACAGATATATGTGACTGGAACACAAATACCTCGACAATGAATCAGACTGCAGAGCAGAGAACATACAGAGAAGCAGTGAAATAAAAATCCAAACCTAGAGAACGGAACTATGCAACTCATATAACTGATTTTTTAGCCTCCATTGTTTCTGTCCTAAAAAATTAGATATTGTTCAAACAGCAGTGAGCATGACAGACCATATGGTGTGCACCAGAACCTAGCTTAACTCAATTGTGAAGCCAAGAAAAAATTGATGAAGTTCTAAAGGAGTGCAGCTTCATAGTAGTAAATAATGTAGCCAGTACCAGATTGAGCCAAGGACCTGGTAGGCTGCTAAGTCCATCTCCCAGTCAAGTTCTAGAGTTTGAGACACAGATGCATATGTTACACATGAGCACAGTCCCAGTAGCCTCTATTCTCAAAGCATAAATAACAATATGCAGCAATGAAATATGCTCAACATCTTCTGCCGTCTGAGACTGTCTATCTAAGAATGATCAACATTGTAGCATCATTTATTTATAGTATGACAATAGCAATACAATAGCATTACAGACAGCCAAAACAGAGTAGAACCGGGTTCAGGACTGCATTACGGCCATTTCCATTTCCCCAATTTCCCAGTGGTTGGTTTAGGGTCCAGAGTACAGTTTTCATTACAATCACAATCTAAGCCTGATAGTATCATATAAAAGGATTCAACAAGTTAGCAAAATAACAATCAAAGTGTGGCAGAAAAACAACGTAGAGTGAGCAAGACACGACGCACAGAACCAACCGGAACAATAGCAACATGATAGCATTAGAACCGGATTCAGGACTGCATTACAGCCATTTCCGTTTCCCCAATCTCACACCGGTTGGTTTAGGGCCTAGAGTACAGCTTACCATAATCGCAATCTTAGCCTGGGCTGCAAGATTCCACAAGCTAGCAAGGCAACAACGAAAGAGAGGCAGTAAGAGATAACTCGAGAGTGAACACTGCTGCTTATTATTATTATCATGGTGACTTGAGGATTTCATCAGAGTACAACAAACTCATGCAACAAAGATTTGCAGCCAACGACAGTTTTAACCAACCATACACGATTAAGGCACAAGGATCCGCAGATGCTGCGAGCAAACAGGGTACAAACGCATGGCAATCGTGGTGGCGCCGGCGTCCCATCCCGGTGGCGGGGGCGGGATCCGGCGGCGCCTCTCCTACTACTTCTTGCCGTCCTTGCCCTTGGCGTCCGTGGAGGTGCTCCCGGAGGCCTGCGCCGCCTTCTTGGCGTTCTTCTCCTCCAGCGCCTTCTTGTCCCTGCGGATCGGCGCCGCGTCAGGTCAGGCCAAGATTGGATCCGATCGGGGAAAGGAAAGGGGAAGGGGAAGGGGAAGGGAACGAACCTCTCGCGGCGCTGCTCCGGGGTGAGGCCGTCGCCGCCGTTCTTGGAGTTGGGCTTCCGCGCCGCCGCGCGCTCGCGGTCGCGCTCCCTCTGGCTGCCCCGTGCCCGCCCGCAGAGAAGAAAGTCAAGGAGGAAACAGATTGAGCTGGAGGAACAAGCAAATCACCACGACACAGATGCAGGCAAAGATGATAATAACAGATCTGAATTGAGATTGATGTGGAGGATATGAGTCATCTTCTTGCTTGATTCCCTTCCGCCGGCGGCGACTCTGTTCTTGTTGGGGGTTCTTTCTCTCCTCTGTCTCCCCCTTCCTCCTGCTTGATTCCCTTCACGCGGATTGGGTTGTAGACCACCGCGGGAGAGAGGCAAGCGGCAGTAGCCGGGCCTGGGCCTGGGCTGGCACCGTGCAACAAACGCGGCCCAGCAGGCAGGAGCATGGGCCCGGGAGGAGGCCGAAGTATTTTTAGACGAAATCACTAGTTATGAGTTAGGACATCTTCGACCCTGTCCGTCCCTCAACCCGCCCGCATCTGTTTGGGCCAAAGTGATCCGGACGTATTTTATCATCCAACATGGGTATCCTATTGGTTCGCAGGCCGGTTCGAAAGTCCGTTTGCCCATAAATCAGAGGCAAAGTTTGGGGGGAGGGGGGAGGGCATTGCAGGACACGCCCAAGTCCTCCTCTCAGTTCACTTTTCTTTCACTCTGCCACTGCCAGCTCTCCCCTTCTTTGCATCTGCACCCTTCTCATTCGATGTCGTCGATGTACCTCTCCGGCCGCCACCCACGCATCGTAGGATATTGACAGCCCCCAGCAACGCGCCTACCTGCCTTGGGCTACATCGATGTCCACCCAGGATCCCTCCGCAGCCAGGTACCTTCCCCTCCCTCGGCAGACGACCTCCATGGCGAACACCAGACCCGACAGGTGTTCGGTCAAATGCCATTCAACTCTTTTGTTGAACTTCTCGTTGTTTTCTAAAGTAATTTGGCGGCGTACTCGATGATGGAGGGTGAGTTTCTATGCTATGTGTGGCTGGTCACATTTTCGGACTTGTAGGCAGGAACTCAAGGGGCTCGCTCTTTTGGCAACGCGTGCATAATTCGTTTCATGAACAAAAGAATTTCGCACCCTGCGACATGCACGTCATCCATGAACGCAATGTGAAGTCGATATCGCATCGATGGTACATCGTCTACAACTCCTCATGAAGTTTTACCTGCGATTCACCGAGTGGACACAATGTGGCCATGGGGCTCGTCAACCATGGAGATTGTAATTTTTCCTTCATGTTGCTCTATATGTTGGTTAATTCATTCATTCACTCAATGGGGCTCTATACATTGTATAGCCTGCTCACGCTGCAGTGATATGATGTACTACAGGACCAAGGACAGGCCATTCACGCACATACAGTGTTGGATGAAGCTCAAGGGGCAGTATGTGTGGGACAACATGTGCCAGCCCTAACTCTACTGTCGTTGAATTTGGAATCAAAGAATTTCGAAGAATTTGAAAAACTTGTTGAACATCCAATTATCTCAGATGTAATATTTACATTTGAACGATATTTACATGTTATTTACGGATGAATTGTGTGAAGGAAATATGCCCTAGAGGCAATAATAAAGTTGTTATTTATATTTCCTTACATCATTATAAATTTTTATTATTCATGCTAGAATTGTATTAACCGGAAACTTAGTACATGTGTGAATACATAGACAAACAGAGTGTCACTAGTATGCCTCTACTTGACTAGCTCGTCAATCAAAGATGGTTAAGTTTCCTAGCCATGGACAAGAGTTGTCATTTGATGAACGGGATCACATCATTAGAGAATGATGTGATTGACTTGACCAATCCGTTAGCTTAGCACGTTGTTCGTTTAGTTTGTTGCTATTGCTTTCTTCATAACTTATACATGTTCCTATGACTATGAGATTATGCAACTCCCGAATACCGGAGGAACACTTAGTGTGCTATCAAACGTCACAACATAACTGGGTGATTATAAAGATGCTCTACAGGTGTCTCCAATGGTGTTTGTTGAGTTGGCATGGATCGAGATTAGGATTTGTCACTCCAATTGTCGGAGAGGTATCTCTGGGCCCTCTCGGTAATGCACATCACTATAAGCCTTGCAAGCAATGTGACTAATGAGTTAGTTACGGGATGATGCATTACGAAACGAGTAAAGAGACTTACCGGTAATGAGATTGAACTAGGTATTGAGATACCGACGATCGAATCTCGGGCAAGTAACATACCGATGACAAAGGGAACAACGTATGTTGTTATGCGGTTTGACCGATAAAAGATCTTCGTATAATATGTAGGAACCAATATGAGCATCCAGGTTCCGCTATTGGTTATTGACTGGAAGTGAGTCTTGGTCATGTCTACATAGTTCTCGAACCCGTAGGGTCCACACGCTTAACGTTCGATGACGATCGATATTATGAGTTTATGTGTTTTGATGTACCGAAGGTTGTTCGGAGTCCCGGATGTGATCACGGACATGACGAGGAGTCTCGAAATGGTCGAGACATAAAGATTGATATATTGGATGACTATATTCGGACACCGGATGAGTTCCGGGGGTCACCGGATATATATTGGAGTGCCGGAAGGGTTATCGGAACCACCGGAAAAGTAATGGGCCTTATTGGGCCTAGGGAGAGAGAGAGGGGCTGCCAAGGGCTGGCCGCCCCCCCCCCCAGGGGCCTAGTCCAAATTGGACTAGGGGGAGGGGCAGCGCCCCCTCCTTCCTTCTCTCTTCCCCTCCTTCCTTCTTCTCCTAGTAGGACTAGGAAAGGGGGGAGTCCTACTCCTACTAGGAGGAGGATTCCTCCCCCCTTGGCGCGCCTATGAGGGCCGACCGGCCTCCCCCTTCCTCCTTTATATACGTGGGGAGGGGGGCACCCTAGAACACACAAGTTAACAGTTGTCTTAGCCGTGTGCGGTGCCCCCCTCCATAGATTTCCACCTCGGTCATATCGTTGTAGTGATTAGGCGAAGCCCTGCGTCGGTAACTTCATCAAAACTGTCACCACGCCGTCGTGCTGACGGAACTCTCCCTCGGTCTCAGCTGGATCAAGAGTACGAGGGACGTCACTGAGCTGAACGTGTGCAGATCGCGGAGGTGTCGTGCGTTCGGTACTTGGATCGGTTGGATCGCGAAGACGGTCGACTACATCAACCGCGTTACTAAACGCTTCCGCTTTCGATCTACGAGGGTACGTGCACAACACTCTCCCCTCTCGTTGCTATGCATCACCTAGATGGATCTTGCGTGTGCATAGGAATTTTTTTGAAATTACTGTGTTCCCCAACAGTGGCATCCGAGCCAGGTCTATGCGTAGATGTTATATGCACGAGTAGAACACAAAGAGTTGTGGGCGATAATAGTCATACTGCTTACCATCATGTCATACTTTGATTCGGCGGTATTATTGGATGAAGCAGTTCAGACCGACATTATGCGTACGCTTACGCGAGACTAGTTCTACCGACTTGCTTCGCACACAGGTGGCTAGTGGGTGTATGTTTCTCCAATTTTAGTTGAATCGAGTGTGACTACGCCCGGTCCTTGTTGAAGGTTAAAACAGCAAACTTGACGAAAAATCGTTGTGGTTTTGATGTGTAGGTAAGAACGGTTCTTGCTAAGCCCGTAGCAGCCACGTAAAACTTGCAACAACAAAGTAGAGGACGTCTAACTTGTTTTTGCAGGGCATGTTGTGATGTGATATGGTCAAGACGTGATTATATAAATTGTTGTATGAGATGATCATGTTTTGTAACACAGTTATCGGCAACTGGAAGGAGCCATATGGTTGTCGCTTTATTGTATGAAATGCAATCGCCATGTAATTGCTTTACTTTATCATTAAGCGGTAGCGATAGTCGTAGAAGTTGGCGAGACGACAACGATGCTTCGTAATCGTTATTGGCTCCCACATATTGGCTCCCACATATTCTACGAAGATCTTTATTGGTCAAACCGCATAACAACATACGTTGTTCCCTTTGTCATCGGTATGTTATTTGCCCTTTACCGGCAAGTCTCTTTACTCGTTCCGTAATGCATCATCCCGCAACTAACTCATTAGTCACAATGCTTGCAAGGCTTATAGCGATGTGCATTACCGAGAGGGCCCAGAGATACCTCTCCGATACACGGAGTGACAAATCCTAATCTCGATCTATGCCAACTCAACAAACACCATCGGAGACACCTGTAGAGCATCTTTATAATCACCTACGTTGTGACGTTTGATAGCACACAAGGTGTTCCTCCGGTATTCGGGAGTTGCATAATCTCATAGTCTGAGGAACATGTATAAGTCATGAAGAAAGCAGTAGCAAGGAAACTGTAATGATCATATTGCTAAGCTAACGAATGGGTCTTGTCCATCACATCATTCTCCTAATGATGTGATCCCATTCATCAAATGACAACACATGGCTATGGTTAGGAAACATAACCATCTTTGATAAACGAGCTAGTCAAGTAGAGGCATAGTAGGGACATTTTGTTTTGTCTATGTATTCACACATGTACTAAGTTTCCGGCTAATACAATTCTAGCATGAATAATAAACATTTATCATGAAATAAGGAAATAAATAATAACTTTATTATTGCCTCTAGGGCATATTTACTTCAGTCTCCCACTTGCACTACAGTCAATAATCTAGTTCACATCGCCATGTGATTTAACACCAATAGTTCACATCAGCATGTGATTAACACCCATAGTTCACATCGCCATGTGTCCAACACTCAAAGGGTTTACTAGAGTCAGTAATCTTAGTTCACATCGCCATGTGATTAACAACCAAAGAGTACTAAGGTGTGATCATGTTTTGCTTGTGAGAGAAGTTTAGTCAACGGGTCTGCCATATTCAGATCCGTTTGTATTTTGCAAATTTCTATGTCAACAATGCCCTGCATGGAGCTACTCTAGATAATTTCTCCCACTTTTAATATGTATCCAGATTGAGAATTAGAGTCATCTGGATCAGTGTCAAAACTTGCATCGACGTAACCCTTTATGACGAACCTTTTGTCACTTCCATAATTGAGAAACATATCCTTATTCCACTAAGGATAATTTTGACCGTTGTCCAGTGATCTATTCCTAGATCACTATTGTACTCCCTTCCCAAACTCAGTGTAGGGTACACAATAGATCTGGTACACAACATGGCATACTTTATAGAACCTATGGCTGAGGCATAGGGAATGACTTTCATTCTCTTTCTATCTTCTGTCGTGGTCGGGCTTTGAGTGTTACTCAATTTCACACCTTGCAATACAGGCAAGAACTCCTTCTTTGATTATTCCATTTTGAACTAATTCAAAAATTTGTCAAGGTATGTACTCATTGAAAAAACTTATCAAGCGTCTTGATCTATCTCTATAGATCTTGATGCTCAATATGTAAGCAGCTTCATCGAGCTCTTTCTTTGAAAAACTCCTTTCAAACACTCCTTTTATGCTTTCCAGAAAATTCTACATCATTTCCGATCAACAATATGTCATTCACATATACTTATCAGAAAGGTTGTAGTGCTCCCACTACTTCCTTGTAAATACAGGCTTCATCGCAAGTCTGTATAAAACTATATGCTTTGATCAACTCATCAAAGCGTATATTACAACTCTGAGATGCTTTGCACCAGTCCATGGATGGATCGTTGGAGCTTGCACATTTTGTTAGCACCTTTAGGATCGACAAAACCTTCTGGTTGCATCATATACAACTCTTCTTTAAGAAATCCATTAAGGAATGTAGTTTTGACATCCATTTGCCAGATTTCATAAAATGTGGCAATTTTCTAACATGATTCGGACAGACTTAAGCATTGCTACGAGTGAGAAAATCTCATCGTAGTCAACACCTTGAACTTTGTCAAAAACCTTTTTCAACAAGTCTAGCTTTGTAGATAGTAACACTACTATCAGCGTACGTGTTCCTCTTGAAGATCCATTTATTTTCTATGGCTTGCTGATCATCGGGCAAGTCAACCAAAGTCCACACTTTGTTCTCCTACATGGATCCCATCTCAGATTTCATGGCCTCAAGCCATTTCGCGAAATCTGGGCTCATCATCGCTTCCTCATAGTTCGTAGGTTCGTCATGGTTAAGTAACATGAACTCCAGAATAGGATTACCGTACCACTTTGGTGCAGAACGTATTCTGGTTGATCTACGAGGTTTGGTAGTGACTTGATCTGAAGTTTCATGATCATCATCATTAACTTCTTCACTAATTAGTGTAGGCATTACTGGAACTGATTTCTGTGATGAACTACTTTCCAATTCGGGAGAAGGTACAATTACCTTATCAAGTTCTACTTTCCTCCCACTCACTTCGTTTGAGAGAAACTCCTTCTCTAGAAAGGATCCATTCTTAGCAACGAATATCTTGCCTTCGGATCTGTGATAGAAGGTGTACCCAACAGTTACTTTTGGGTATCCTATGAAGACGCACTTCTCTGATTTGGGATCGAGCTTATCAGGATGAAACTTTTTCACATAAGCATCGCAACCTCAAACTTTAAGAAACGACAGCTTAGGTTTCTTGCTAAACCACAGTTCATACGGTGTCGTCTCAGCGGATTTAGATGTTGCCCTTTTTAACGTGAATGCAGCTGTCTCTAATGCATAACCCCAAAATGATAGTGGTAAATCAGTAAGAGACATCATAGATCGCACCATATCTAATAAAGTACGGTTATGACGTTCGGACACACCATTACGTTGTGGTGTTCTAGGTGGCGTGAGTTGCGAAACTATTCCACATTGTTTCAAATGAAGACCAAACTCGTAACTCAAATATTCGTCTCCGCGATCAGATCGTAGAAACTTTTTCTTGTTACGATGATTTTCCACTTCACTCTGAAATTCTTTGAACTTTTTAAATGTTTAAGACTTATGTTTCATCAAGTAGATAAATCATCTGTGACGGTCAGAAAATAACGATACCCGCCGCGAGCCTCAAGACTCATCGGACCGCATACATCAATATGTATTATTTCCAATAAGTCAGTTGCTTGCTCCATTGTTCCGGTGAACGGAGTCTTAGTCATCTTGCCCATGAGGCATGGTTCGCAAGCATAGCATGGAGTTTCTTCATGCGCTTCACACCAATATGACCTAAACGGCAGTGCCACAAATAAGTTGCACTATCATTATTAACTTTGAATCTTTTGGCTTCAATATTATGAATATGTGTATCACTACGATCGAGATTCAATAAACCATTTATATTGAGTGTATGACCATAGAAGGTTTTATTCATTTAAATAGAACAACAATTATTCTTTGACTTAAATGAATAACCGTATTGCAATAAACATGATCTAATCATATTCATGCTCAACGCAAACACCAAATAACATTTATTTTAGGTTCAACACTAATCCCGAAGGTAAAAGGAGTGTGCGATGGTGATCTTATCAACCTTGGAATCACTTCCAACACACATCATCACCTCGCTCTTAACTAGTCTCTGTTTATTTTGCAACTCCCGTTTCGAGTTACTACTCTTAGCAACTGAACCAGTATCAAATACCGAGGGGTTTCTATAAACACTAGTAAAGTACACATCAATAACATGTATATCCAATATACCTTTGTTCACTATGCCATCCTTATTATCCGCCAAGTATCTAGGGCAGTTCCACTTCCAGTGACCATTTCCTTTGCAGTAGAAGCACTCAGTTTCAGGCTTGGGTCTAGCTTTGAGCTTCTTCATGGGAGTGGCAACTTGCTTGCCATTCTTCTTGAAGTTCCCTTTCTTTCCCTTGCCCTTTTACTTGAAACTAGTGGTCTTGTTAACCATCAACACTTGATGCTTTTTCTTGATTTCTACCTTCACCGATTTCAGCATCGCGAAGAGCTTGGGAATCGTTTCCGTTATCCCTTGCATATTATAGTTCATCACGAAGTTCTAGTAACTTGGTGATAGTGACTAGAGAACTCTGTCAATCACTATCTTATCGGGAAGATTAACTCCCACTTGATTCAAGTGATTGTAGTACTCAGACATTCTGAGCACATGCTCACTCGTTGAGCTATTTTCCTCCATCTTGTAGGCAAAGTACTGTCAGAGGTCTCATACCTCTCGACACGGGCATGAGTATGAAATACCAATTTCAACTCTTGGAACATCTTATATGCTCCATGGCGTTCAAAACATTTTTTAAGTCCCGGTTCTAAGCCGTAAAGCATGGTGCACTAAACTATCAAGTAGTCATCATACCGAGCTTTGTCAAACGTTCATAACGTCTGTATCTGCTCCTGCAATAGGTCTATCTAGCGGTGCATCAAGGACATAATTCTTCTGTGCAGCAATGAGGATAATCCTCAGATCACGGACCAAGTCCGCATCATTGCTACTATCATCTTTCAACTTAGTTTTCTCTAGGAACATATCATAAATAAACGGGGAGCTACATTGCGAGCTATCGATCTACAACATAGATTTGCAAATACTATGAGGACTAAGTTCATGATATATTAAAGTTCAATAAATCATATTACTTAAGAACTCCCACTTAGATAGACATCCCTCTAATCATCTAAGTGATCACGTGATCCAAATCAACTAAACCATGTACGATCATCACGTGAGATGGAGTAGTTTTCAATGGTGAACATCACTATGTTGATCATATCTACTATAAGATTCACGCTCGACCTTTCGGTCTCAGTGCTTCGAGGCCATATCTGCATATGCTAGGCTCGTCAAGTTTAACCCGAGTATTCTGCGTGTGCAAAACTGGCTTGCACCCGTTGTATGTGAACGTAGAGCTTATCACACCCGATCATCACATGGTGTCTCGGCACGACGAACTGTCGCAACGGTGCATACTTAGGGAGAACACTTATACCTTGAAATTTAGTGAGAGATCATCTTATAATGCTACCGCCAAACTAAGCAAAATAAGATGTATAAAAGCTAAACATCACATGCAATCAAAATATGTGACATGATATGGCCATCATCATCTTGTGCTTTTGATCTCCATCTCCAAAGTACCGTCATGATTTCTATCGTCACTGGCACGACACCATGATCTCTATCATCTTGATCTCTATCAACGTGTCGTCATATGGTCATCTCACCAACTATTGCTATCGCATAGCGATAAAGTAAAGCAATTACATGGCACTTGCATCTTATGCAATAAAGAGACAGCCATAAGGCTCCTGCCAGTTGTTGACAATTTCAAAAACATGATCATCTCATACAACAATTTATATCTCATGTCTTGACCAAATCACATCACAACATGCCCTGCAAAAACAAGTTAGACGTCCTCTACTTTGTTGTTGCAAGTTTTACGTGGCTGCTATGGGCTGAACAAGAACTGTTCTTACCTACGCATCAAAACCACAACGATTTTTCGTCAAGTATGTGTTGTTTTAACCTTCAACAAGGACCGGGCGTACCCACACTTGATTCAACTAAAGTTGGAGAAACTGACACCCGCGAGCCACCTGTGTGCGAAGCACGTCGGTAGAACCAGTCTCGCATAAGCGTACACGTAATGTCGGTCCGGGCCTCTTCATCCAACAATACCGCCGAATCAAAGTATGACATGCTGGTAAGCAGTATGACTATTATCGCCCACAACTCACTTGTGTTCTACTCGTGCATATAACATCTACGCATAGACCTGACTCGGATGCCACTGTTGGGGAACATAGTAATTTCAAAATTTTCCTACGCACACGCAAGATCATGGTGATGCATAGCAACGAGATGGGAGAGTGTTGTCCATGTACCCTCGTAGACCGGAAGCGGAAGCGTTATGACAACGCGGTTGATGTAGTCGTACGTCTTCACGATCCGACCGATCCTAGTACCGAAAGTACGGCACCTCCGCGATCTGCACACGTTCAGCTCGGTGACGTCCCACGAACTCTTGATCCAGCTGAGTGTCGAGGGAGAGCTTCGTCAGCACGACGGCGTGATGACGGTGATGATGAAGCTACCGGTGCAGGGCTTCGCCTAAGCACTGCAACGATATGACCGAGGTGGATTATGGTGGAGGGGGGCACCGCACACGGCTAAGACAAAGTCTATTGTTGTGTTCTAGGGTGCCCCCGTATATAAAGGAGCAAGGGGGGAGGCCGGCCGGCCCTTGGGCGCACCAAGGAGGGGAGGAGTCCTCCTCCTAGTAGGAGTAGGACTCCCCTTTTCCTAGTCCTACTAGGAGGGGGAAGGGGAATGGAAGGAGAGGAAGACAAGGAGGGAAAGAGGGGGCGCCGCCCCCCTCCTTGTCCAATTCGGACTCCTCAATGGGGGGGCGCGGCCAGCCCTAAGCCCCCTCCTCTCTCTCTCTCACACACACAAGGCCCATGTTGGCCCATTAGTTCCCCCGGGGGTTCCGATAACCCCCCGGCACTCTGATAATTATCCGGTGACCCCCGGAACTCATCCGGTGTCCGAATATAGTCATCCAATATATCAATCTTTATGTCTCGACCATTTCAAGACTCCTCGTCATGTCCGTGATCACATCCGGGACTCCAAACTACCTTTGGTACATCAAAACACATAAACTCATAATACCGATCGTCACCGAACGTTAAGCGTGCGGACCTTACGGGTTCGAGAACTATGTAGACATGACCGAGACACGTCTCCGGTCAATAACCAATAGTGGAACCTGGATGTTCATATTGGCTCCCACATATTCTACGAAGATCTTTGTCGGTCAAACCGCATAACAACATACGTTGTTCCCTTTGTCATCGGTATGTTATTTGCCCGAGATTCGATCGTCGGTATCTCAATACCTAGTTCAATCTCGTTACCGGCAAGTCTCTTTACTTATTCCGTAATGCATCATCCCGCAACTAACTCATTAGTCACAATGCTTGCAAGGCTTATAGTGATGTGCATTGCTGAGAGGGCCCAGAGATACCTCTCCGATACACGGAGTGACAAATCCTAATCTCGATCTATGCCAACTCAACAAACACCATCGAAGACACCTGTAGAGCATCTTTATAATCACCCAGTTACGTTGTGACGTTTGATAGCACACAAGGTGTTCCTCCGGTATTCGGGAGTTGCATAATCTCATAGTCTGAGGAACATGTATAAGTCATGAAGAAAGCAGTAGCAATGAAACTGTAACGATCATAATGCTAAGCTAACGAATGGGTCTTGTCCATCACATCATTCTCCTAATGATGTGATCCCGTTCATCAAATGACAACACATGTCTATGGTTAGGAAACATAACCATCTTTGATAAACGAGCTACTCAAGTAGAGGCATACTAGGGACACTTTGTTTTGTCTATGTATTCACACATGTACTAAGTTTTCGGTTAATACAATTCTAGCATGAATAATAAACATTTATCATGAAATAAGGAAATAAATAATAACTTTATTATTGCCTCTAGGGCATATTTCCTTCAGTTTATTGCAATACGGTTATTCATTTAAGTCAAAGAATAATTGTTGTTCTGTTTACATGAATAAAACCTTCTATGGTCATACACTTAATATAAATGGTTTATTGAATCTCGATCGTAATGATGCACATATTCATAATATTGATGCCAAAAAGATGCAAAGTTGATAATGATAGTGCAACATATTTGTGGCACTGCCGTTTAGGTCATATTGGTGTAAAGCGCATGAAGAAACTCCATGCGGATGGCTTTTGGAACCACTTGATTATGAATCACTTGATGCTTGTGAACCATGCCTCATGGGCAAGATGACTAAGACTCCGTTCTCCGGAACAATGGAGCAAGCAACAGACTTTTTGGAAATAATACATACTGATGTATGCGGTTCGATGATTGTTGAGGCTCGCGGCGGGTATCGTTATTTTCTAACCTTCACAGATGATTTGAGCAGATATGGGTATATCTACTTGATGAAACATAAGTCTAAAACATTTGAAAAGTTTAAAGAATTTCAGAGTGAAGCGGAAAATCATCGTAACAAGAAAATAAAGTTTCTACAATCTGATCGTGGAGGCAAATATTTGAGTTACGAGTTTGGTCTTCATTTGAAACAATGTGAAATAGTTTCGCAACTCACGCCACCTGGAACACCACAGCATAATGGTGTGTCCGAACTTCGTAACCATACTTTATTAGATATGGTGCGATCTATGACGATTTACCACTATCGTTTTGGGGTTATGCATTAGAGACAGTTGCTTTCTCGTTAAATAGGGCACCATCTAAATCCGTTGAGACGACACCATATGAACTGTGGTTTGGCAAGAAACCTAAGCTGTCGTTTCTTAAAGTTTGGGGCTGCGATGCTTATGTGAAAAAGCTTCAACCTGATAAGCTCGAACCCAAATCGGAGAAATGCATCTTCATAGGATACCCAAAGGAAACTGTTGGGTACACCTTCTATCACAGATCCGAAGGCAAGATTTTCATTGCTAAGAATGGATCCTTTCTAGAGAAGGAGTTTCTCTCGAAAGAAGTGAGTGGGAGGAAAGTAGAACTTGATGAGGTAATTGTACCTGCTCCCAAATTGGAAACAAGTTCATCACAGTAATCAGTTCTAGTGATGCCTACACCAATTAGTGGGGAAGTTAATGATGATGATCATGAAACTTCAGATCAAGTTACTACCGAACCTCGTAGGTCAGTCAGAGTAAGGTCCGCACCAGAGTGTTACGGTAATCCTGTTCTGGAGGTCATGTTACTTAACCATGACGAACCTACGAACTATGAGGAAGCGATGATGAGCCCAGATTCCGCGAAATGGCTTGAGGCCATGAAATCTGAGATAGGATCCATGTATGAGAACAAAGTGTGGACTTTGGTTGACTTGCCCAATGATCGGCAAGGCATTGAGAATAAATGGATCTTCAAGAGGAAGACGGACGCTGATAGTAGTGTTACTATCTACAAAGCTCGAATTGTCGCAAAAGGTTTTCGACAAGTTCAAGATGTTGACTATGATGAGATTTTCTCACTCGTATCGATGCTTAGAGTCTGTCCGAATCATGTTAGCAATTGCCGCATTTTATGAAATTTGGCAAATGGTCAAAATTGCATTCCTTAATGGATATCTCAAAGAAGAGTTGTATATGATGTAACCAGAAGGTTTTGTCAATCCTAAAGGTGCTAACAAAGTGTGCAAGCTCTAGCGATCCATCTATGGACTGGTGCAAGCATCTCGGAGTTGGAATATACGCTTTGATAGTGTGATCAAAGCATATGGTTTTTTATACAGACTTGTGGTGAAGCCTGTATTTACAAGAAAGTGAGTGGGAGCACTACAGCCTTTCTGATAAGTATATGTGAATGACATATTGTTGATCGGAAATGATGTAGAATTTTCTGGAAAGCATAAAGGAGTGTTTGAAAGGAGTTTTTCAAAGAAAGACCTTGGTGAAGCTGCTTACATATTGAGCATCAAGATCTATAGAGATAGATCAAGACACTTGATAAATTTTTCAATGAGTACATACCTTGACAAGTTTTTGAAGTAGTTCAAAATGGAACAGTCAAAGAAGGAGTTCTTGCCTGTGTTGCAAGGTACGAAGTTGAGTAAAGACTCAAAGCCCGACCATGACAGAAAATAGAAAGAGAATGAAAATTCATTCCCTATGCCTCAGTCATAGGTTCTATGAAGTATGCTATGCTGTGTACCAAACCTATTGTGAACCTCACTATGAGTTTGGCAAGAGGGTACAATAGTGATCCAGGAGTGGATCACTGGACAGCAGTCAAAATTATCCTTAGTGGAATAAGTAAATGTTTCTCGGTTATGGAGGTGATAAAGAGTTCGTCGTAAAGAGTTACGTCGATGCAAGCTTTGACACCGATCTGGATGACTCCGAGTCTCGATTTAGATAAATATTTAAAGTGGGAGCAATTAGCTAGAGTAGCTACGTGCAGAGCATTGTAGACATAGAAATTTGCAAAATACATACGGCTCTGAATGTGACAGACCCGTTGACTAAACTTCTCTCACAAGCAAAACATGATCACACCTTAGTACTCTTTGGGTGTTCATCACATAGCGATGTGAACTAGATTATTGACTCTAGTAAACCTTTTTGGTGTTAGTCACATGGCGATGTGTACTAATCACATAAAGATGTGAACTATTGATGTTAAATCACATGACGATGTGAACTAGATTATTGACTCTAGTGCAACTGGGAGATTGAAGGAAATATACCCTAGATGCAATAATAAAGTTGTTATTTATATTTCCTTACATCATGATAAATGTTTATTATTCATGCTAGAACTATATTAACCGGAAACTTGGTACATGTGTGAATACATAGACAAACAGAGTGTCACTAGTATGCCTCTACTTGAGTAGCTCGTTAATCAAAGATGGTTAATTTTCCTAGCCATGGACAAGAGTTGTCATTTGATGAACGGGATCACATCATTAGAGAATGATGTGATTGACTTGACCCATCCGTTAGCTTAGCATGATGTTCGTTTAGTTTTTTGCTATTGCTTTCTTCATAACTTATACATGTTTCTATGACTATGAGATTATGCAACTCCCGAATACCGGAGGAACACTTAGTGTGCTATCAAACGTCACAACGTAACTGGGTGATTATAAAGATGCTCTACAGGTGTCTCCGATGGTGTTTGTTGAATTGGCATAGATCGAGAATAGGATTTGTCACTCCGATTGTCGGAGAGGTATCTCTGGGCCCTCTCGGTAATGCACATCACTATAAGACTTGCAAGCAATGTGACTAATGAGTTAGTTACAGGATGATGCATTATGAAATGATTAAAAGACTTACCGGTAATGAGATTGAACTAGGTATTGAGATACCGACGATCGAATCTCGGGCAAGTAACATACCGATGACAAAGGGAACAACGTATGTTGTTATGCGGTTTGACCGATAAGAGATCTTCGTAGAATATGTAGGAACCAATATGAGCATCCAGGTTCCGCTATTGGTTATTGACCAGAAGTGAGTCTCGGTCATGTCTACATAGTTCTCGAACCCGTAGGGTCCGCACGCTTAACGTTCGATGACGATCGATATTATGAGTTTATATTTTTTGATGTACCGAAGGTTGTTGGAGTCCCGGATGTGATCACGAACATGACAAGGAGTCTCGAAATGGTCGAGACATAAAGATTGATATATTGGATGACTATATTCGGACACCAGATGAGTTCCGGGGGTCACCGGATATATATCAGAGTGCTGGAAGGGTTATCGGAACCACCGGACAAGTAATGGGCCTTATTGGGCCTAGGGGAGAGAGAGGGGCTGCCAAGGGCTGGCCGCGCGCCCCCCATGGGCCTAGTCTGAGTTGGACTATGGGGAGGGGTGGCGCCCCCTCCTTCCTTCTCTCTTCCCCTCCTTCCTTCTTCTCCTAGTAGGACTAGGAAAGGGGGGAGTCCTACTCCTACTAGGAGGAGGATTCCTCCCCCCTTGGCGCGCCTATGAGGGCCGGCCGGCCTCCCCCTCCCTCCTTTATATACGTGGTGAGGGGGGCACCCTAGAACACACAAGTTGACAGTTGTCTTAGCCGTGTGTGGTGCCCCCCTCCACAGATTTCCACCTCGGTCATATCGTTGTAGTGCTTAGGCGAAGCCCTGCGTCGGTAACTTCATCAACACCGTCACCACGCCATCATGCTGACGGAACTCTCCCTCGGCCTCAGCTGGATCAAGAGTACGAGGGACGTCACCGAGCTGAACGTGTGCAGATCGCGGAGGTGCCGTGCATTCGGTACTTGGATCGGTTGGATCGCGAAGACGTTCGACTACATCAACCGCGTTACTAAACACTTCCGCTTTCGGTCTACAAGGGTACATGGACAACACTCTCCCCTCTCGTTGTTATGCATCACCTAGATGAATCTTGCGTGTGCGTAGGAATTTTTTTGAAATTACTGTGTTCCCCAACATTGTGTTATTTCTATAATTGTCGGATCAGCGTGGCTATCAAATCAGGCTCAAAAGAGTTCCTCTTATTTTCCTCCCCAAACTCTCCCCTCCGGGCTTCACTGGTGAGGCCATGGATTCACCTTCCCTCTGCATGTCGCTTCGGCAAACGGTGGCGGGGTGGGGAATCGCGATGACTTTGCTCTGGTTAGTAGTTTAGGTTAGGGTTTTTTAGTCCTCACAAATCCGGCGTTCGGGTGGATGGTAGCGCTTCTTCTTCGAGTTTGTCTTTTGGGCTCCGATCCTCCTTGAGTTCGTCTGTCTGGACATAGTCCACGGAGCTCTGACATAGATTCCTAACGTCTCCTTAGGGCGGTGAGGTTAGGGTTTCTCGTTGTGTAGCGAGATTTGGTCCAGATCTATACAAGGCTCCAGGGCGCTAGTCCTTAGGGGCACATTTATGAAGACTTCCCAGCTCATTCTGGCGGCAGTAGTGGTTGTTCGGTGATCTTGGAATCTCAATGTAAATTTTGTTATGTTTGAGATGCTTTGTACTCCCTCCGATCCATATTACTTGTTTTAAATTTGTCTAGATACGGATGTGTCTAACATGTCTAGGTACATCTGTATCTAGACAAATCTAAGACAAGCAATATGGATCGACCGGAGTACCATATTATAATAGATTTGTTCCTTTTCAAAGAAAAAAAAGCATGGCTTCCAATCGAAGGATCTTGTTGGTCGCGAGATCTTATAGGTTTCACCTCTAGCCTACCTCAACTTGTTTGGTACTTGGCTTTGTTGTTGTTGTTGTTGTTGTTTTGTTGTTGTTGTTCCAATCGAAGGATCTTCTCCATCGAGCACACGTGGATTCATTTAGAGCATCTTCAAGAGCTTCCCAATAAATATCCCCCAGTAAGTCCCTAATAACTACAACGCTCAGGAGATTTTCTAGACTTCTAATATAAAGCTAGTTCATATCATTGTTTGGGTCAGAGACGATATTCGCTTCATAGTTCTTGCCTTTAGCGCCATCTTCTTTCATGTCAGATACCACGTAGTAGGAGAGCAGACCAAAAAATCCCAGAGTGGTGTATATACTGGTAAAATCATTGAGTCTTCTTGTTCCTCGAAACCTACGCCTGCAAGGGTGATAACAACCAAAAAAGCTCTAAGACAAGAAAAAGGGGGAAATAGAGCATTTTTTAGAGGAAAAGGGCTCGAGAGCCCCGGCTCCATTGCATTGATCAATGAAACCAGACCAAATTCAGTTTTACACCATCCTCAAGTCTCAACTAGGCAGCACTAAAAGAGGCTACCCTTCTACACCACTCCTCTAAAGCAGAACTAAAACAGCAGAAAGAACCCAAAAGCCGCACACTCACGGCCTGGCAAGTTGATACGCCTAAAATTACACAAATTTATCGCACCATTTGAGGTGTTACATCATCTCCTTCAGGCTCACTGGCCATGCAGTGCAGGCCTCCAGGGGTGGAAGAGAAAGTTCACCGCGTTCATCTTCCCCACCAGGCGTAGTGATCATCACATTGCAACATCTTTGTCCTACCCAGGGTCCGGCCACATGAGCAGAGGAGGCTCTCTTATCTTTTGTTCCAGCCTTGCAACCAGCCAACGCACTCTGTCATTGACAAGCCCTGAGTATAGGATCTCCCATGCAGATAGCATAGCTGCCATCTTTCTCCACACACCCTGCATATTAGACCACATAGCGCGACCAAAATACATGTCATTGCGAAGTTTCCACAAGGCCCACATAGCTGCAGCCTGGTAAATCTTAAGAGAAGTATTCGAGTTGCTATGCCACCACTCTAGCATGGAAGCAATATTAGTAATATTAGCCATATCTGCTAAATCATTAATATCTCTCCAGATCTCCTTCGCAACCACACACTCAAAAAACAGATGTCTCCCCGTTTCATGCTCTGCACAAAACAGACAGGATAGATCATCCACATGTTGTCTCTTACTGAGATTGTCTCTAGTAAGCAGCTTATTATTAAAAGCAAGCCAAATAAAAATCTGAACCCTAGGTGGAATTTTAACTTCCCACACTTTGGGTCCTTTCCCAGGGATAGCCCCTCTAAAATTAACTATCTTATATAAAGAACTAACTGAGTAAATACCATTAGCCTCATAATTCCACACTAAAGTATCAGCATCACTCAACAGACGAACATTTTTAATGCATTCAAACAAAGCATTCCAGGACTGCATCATGTCCTGAGAGAAACATCTCCTGAAATTAATCTTCAGGTTAGTTCCATCAACACACTTGCAACAGTCACATTATGCTCCTTGGCGATATTGTAAGATCCCAGAACTGAGTGGCCAGACTACTTTGACCACACCATTTATCTTCCCAGAATCTAATAGATTCACCATTACCCACTTTCCAGGGGTACCCAATATTGGCTGCTTTAGCAACCCAAATAACATTCTTCCAGAATGGGGAAGCCCCATCCGTGGTACAACTAAAAATATTGGGATTATGAGTATCATACTTATCATCAACAATTTGTTTCCAAATCTTACCATCCCCCAAGGCATATCTTTTGACCCAGGAGGCTAGCATACAAAGATTAAAATCAGCTAGGTTGGTTATGCCCAAGCCCCCATACTCCCTCCTAAGAGCAACAGCTCCCCAAGCAGCCAAGTGATACTTGTGGTGTCCCTCATAGTTATCCCAAAAGCAATGGGATAGTTGGGAGTTAATCATATTTAAAGCCCATTTAGGGAATTTAATAATCCCCATTAAATAAGAGGGGATACTGGCTAAACAGGCTTGCACTAGTATAAGCCTCTTGCCATAAGAAAGCAATCTCCCTCTCCACCCAGCTCCTCTCTTAATGATCTTATCAATCACAGGCTGTAGGTCCTCTCTTCTAATTTTGGAGTGGTGTAGGGGGATCCTAAATATTTAATAGGGAAGGCCCCAATTTTACAGCCAAAACACTGGGCAAGTTTAACAGCCTCATCATGGTCTATGTTAATAGGGACCAAATCACATTTATGAAAATTAGTCCTCATCCCCGACATCTGCTCAAAGCACGACAAAAACCACTTGAGGTGCTTAGCATTCTCTAGATTATTATCCAGAAACAACAGTGTGTCATCAGCATATTGCATGCTGATCACTCCAGCAGGTGTATTAGGAGAAAAAATACCAGAAATATAATTATTATCACCTGCCTTAACTAGTATTCTAGTAAAGACATCTGCAACTATATTAAACAATAAAGGGCAGGTTGGATCACCCTGCCTAACCCCTTTACCAACCAGAAAATAATCACTGTTGGTGTCATTTATCCTGACCCCAACAGAACCTTTATTAAATAGAGACTTGATCTTGTTTATCCACTTAGAGCTAAAGCCCCTATTGTGCATAACCTCAATCAAAAATTCTCTATTAATTTTGTCATAAGCTTTCTCATAGTCTAGCTTAAACACAAAGCCTGGTTTATTATTCTTAGCAGCCGAATGAATAATTTCATGAGCAGCTACTATGCTCTCCGCAATAAACCTGCCTTTAATAAAAGCAGTTTGGTTCTGGGCAATAATATCATTACACATAGGACCAAATCTGTCACTAGTGCATTTAGAAAAAAAATTGAAGCTACAGTTAGTCATGGCTAGAGGTCTGAATTTTTCTAACCTCACAGCCTCATTTTCTTTAGGAACTGGAGTGAGGAGGGAGAAATTCAATATGTAAAGATCCAATTCCCCCTTCTCCCAGTCTCTAAATAAAGAGAAAAGATCCTCCTTAATGACCTCCCAGAATTGTTGATAAAACAAAAAAGGAAAATCATCAGGACCCGGAGCACCTTCAGCATAAGAGCCAAAAACAGCTTCCTTAATTTCTTTTTCAGAGAAAGGAGCATCTAGCCTAGCATTATGAGCATCTGTAACTTTGCTACTATGGTCCCAGAAATCATCACTTAGATTAATATCTAGTTTATCCTAGAAACCAAAAAGCTTGCAGTAAAAATCTACAGCAGTTTTCAAAATACCTGGAGTGTCTGTGACCATTCCATCTTCACTTTCCAGCATTAGTATCTGCTTCTTTCTTCTTTTTTGATTAGCCACCGCTTGAAAATACTGTGTGTTCTGCTCTCCTTCTAGAATATCTCTGTCTGGATTTAATCTCTTCCCTCCTCTAGATTTCATTTAGTTCACCTGAAATACATTTTATCCTTTGTTTAGAACTAGGACAAAGAGGGTTAGTTTCTGTAGAAATATCTAAACAATTGTATTCAGCCACCAAGGCTTGCTTCTGTCTATTCTGGGCAGCCTCATAATTAAGCATCCAGCCTTTAATAGCTTTCCTGGTAACTCTAATTTTAAATTGCCAAACATCAATGGCTGGTGTTACATTTAGTATTCCAGGCTTTGCAGACCATATCTCTGAAACCCTTCACTTCTAAACACCACTTTTCAAATCTAAACATTTTACTCTTAGGAACAGGAATAACTTTAGTGTCAACCACCATGGGGGTGTGATCACTGCCCACTCTAGGCAAAGCTTTAAGTTGGGTAGCAGGAAACATAGCATCCCATCCAACAGACATAAAAACTCTGTCAATGGTAGCCATGATCATGTTGTCTTGGTTATTACCCCATGTATATTTTCTGCCAGAATTCTTAAGTTCAATCAGGCCAAATTTTTTCACCCAATCATTGAACATATCAGCCCAATGATGGTTAATCTGGCCAGTACTTTTATCCCCAGCTTCTCTAATGAGATTGAAGTCCCCACCTATAATAGTAGGACCATCCCAACCAGCTAGGATATTATGCAATTCATTAATAAAATCCAGCTTAAGAGCATCATAAGTAGACCCATACACAGACAGCAGCCTCCATTCTTTTTGATCTTGCTTATTCTTCAAGGACATGGAGATACAAAAAGTATGAATATTACAGAAGCTAATATCAAACAAGTCTTCTTTCACTCCTATCAAGAGCCCCCCTGCTGTGTTATCCGCAGGGAGCCACTTCCATAGGAAACCACATCTATTGTTAATGGCTTCCAATTGTAAGGTAGCGAAAGTTTCTTTCTTAGTTTCAGAAAAAACAAATAATATCAGGGCATTAAGTCCTAATCAACTCTTGCACTCTTAGAATTTTTCCAGGGCTATTTAAGCCTATGACATTCCAAAAGATGACTATCATTTAATATTAAATTCAACTTTCCTCCTACTTCTACTTTTCTTACTACTAACCACCTCAGTCCAAGAGTTGTCAAGGTCCTGGTCCACTTCTATTTGTGCACCAGGGGAATCCCCTGATCTACTCTCACCTCTTGGTGGATACATATTAAACTCCTCTCCAGTGATATCAATATCCGGAGGGAGAAACATATCTGGATTTTTTCATGGAAAATACCTAACCTCTCTCTCTCCACCTCTTTAATGATAGCTACATTGTGAGAGGCAGAAGATGTATTTCCCAGATTTATTCCAGATCTATTTGCAATATTAATTAAATGCTCATTATCTAAGCAAGCAAAAGAGTTAGCCATACCTTTATCCTGCTTGTATTTGGGTATTTCCAAATCCCTCATTCTCTTTAGTTCTTGAGCTTTTTGCAGGGCAGGTTTGCAATCTCTCTTCACCCTATCACTCATTCTGGTAGCTACTACAGGGCCCCATTTTCCTTTTTTATCCTTTGTAGCAGCATCAGATTTTTGTCCATTAGTATCACTTCTCCCTTCAACAGCTTCAAACTGAGGCAAGAGATGGACACCAATGTTCTCCACAGGTTTCTTCTTCACTATTTCCACATAACTCTTGGCTATAGGAGCCTCTTGTAGTTTAGCAAACACTGTTTTCTCTAGGCTTGATTTTACCTCATCAGCGCATACAGTATTGCTCTTTGACTTGTGTCTGGGAGTAGCAGAAGGCATGGGGGGTATGATTTGTCTTGCTGACATTATTATCATGACTAGTATCCATATCTTCCCCTAGGAGATCATCATTTTCAAATTCATCCTATTCTCCCTGATCAGTCCCTTTATCTCCCTTCTTTGGATCAGATGGGTCATCAGTACTTTGTCCAGCCACTGCTTCCTCCTCCATAGTAAACTTCAGTAAATACAGTTCATGGTTTATTTCAACTACTCTATCAGTAGGAATTTTCTTGGGATATCTGACAGCCACCTGAATTCTCACTTTTTCATAGAAGCTTCTGAAAATTAGGTGCCAGTCCACATTAACCAGAATCCCCAGAATGGTGGCTATTTGCACAAAGGTGTTCCAGCTAAACTATTTAGGAGGCAGTCCCTCAATCACCACCCAGGTCTCTGTTAATGAATCATATGATGGTAGATCTCCTAGCCAGTCTTCAAAGGAAATTGTAACCCCTTTCTTCTTCAGGTTGATTGAGTCATACTCCACCAATTTTGCAATCCTTTTGTTTGGAGGAAATCTCACAAGGAACTTACTTTTGTTGAATGGCCTTATCTGCCAAGGCCAGTTAGTCTTCCACATATCTGAAAAACATCGCCCCAGCTCCTCAGCAGTGATAGCTCCCTCTTCAACTATAACCAACCCCACATTACCAATATTCAACCAATCATTGTCATTTGTTTCCCCTGTTTCCACATGAAAGAAACCCAGCCCTGTATTGGCACTCCCCCAATACTGAGCAGCAGGGTAGGTCTTGTACCAAGCAGGTCAGACATCCATGTGATGTCCAGGAGTTTTACACATGAAGCAAACTTTAGGAACAGGGCACATACCAACAAAGTGACCTAGTACCCCACAGTTGTAGCAGATAGCCCCAATGAACTTAGAATCCACCTGATAGCTACCTGCCTCATCAACAGTGTCAGAAGTTTGATTTATCCCAGCGCCAGCTTCTTGATTTTTCAGAGTCTTAGCCTTCTGCTTCTTCTTGGACTTACTAGTTCCAGGTTGCCCCAACTACACAGGCTGCATGCTCCCCCAATCTGCCCACTGCTGCTCCTCGCAGGCTGCTGTTGGTAATTGATTGGAGGACCAACAGGCGGTGGGATATACTGGTACGAAAACTGCATCTGTTGTGGCCACTGCGGCATCTGATTGTAGTGGTTGCCCCAGCCCCCTCCATGGTAACCAGGGAACATGTGGCCGGGAGGAACCATATTCGGTCCAGGCATCAGCGGCGCAATCGGTGGTCTGGAGAAGATATTCACAGGGGGGCCTGAATTTTGCGCACGGGGCCTAGCTGGAGGAACAGTGGGGACGGTCGTTGGAGCTGTAGGTCTCCCCAACTCATTCCTCCCCCTTCCTGCCGCATATTTTCCTCCTCCCCTTGAATTTTCTCGACCTCCTCCGCCAGCCATCTTCTTAACAACCTCCGCAAACGCAATTCGCCCAGTCTGCCTAGACCACAGATCTCTCAAAAAACTGAATTGCTTTGGTGGTGGTAGCCGATCTGATCTCCCTATAGGGTGGCAGTCATCGGCAGAGAACTCGCCCTTCTCTACCAACTCCTTCCTGATCCAGACCAGGTTTCGGTTAGAGGCCCTCTGGCGGCGAACCCTAGCATGGGGGGATTTATTGGCCTCTCGAGAATTTCCACTGGAAGGCGTATTATCATTATGCGCCTGCTTCGTCACCCCACTAGCATCGGCGGTCACCACTGCGCCACGTGGCCCCTTCTCGCCCCGTCCGATTTCACCTCTCCCAAGCAGAAGAGCCCTCCTAGCTTTGCCGTTGACTATTCTACTCGGCGAGGTCATCACCAACGGCGGCGGCGAGACCCGCCTACTGGCCGGCGAGGCCCTTTTCCCCTGACTTGCAGATCCTGGCGGCGTGGAACGCACCGTATGGGCAGCCGAGCTCAATCCCGACTGGACGCCGGTGGCCAGGATGAGATTTGCAGCGGCGCACCTGATGCTATCACTCCCAGCAAGCACTCCCATCGCAGCGCCCTCCGGGGATCCTCTGACTTTGCCTCCGCCCTCGCCCACATCACGAACGCGGCCGACGAGGAGTGAGGAAAGGCAAGCATCCTCATCCTCTCCTCCGCCGTGGCCTCGTCGTAGATCTGCTTCGCCAGGATCCTCTGCTCTCCCTCTGCTCTCGTCTGGCAAACCTCTGCATACCTGGCCGCCGCGGCTCGTGTGTCCAGATCCCTCGCCGCCGCCACCGCCTGATCTGCCACCTTCCACTCCTGAACATGCCGAATCCACGCCGCAGCGGCGTCGCGAATCCTGGTCGCACGCTCCACCCACCCCTGAGCCCCAGTCGCCATGAGTACCCCCTTCGGAACCGGTGAAATCAACCTCACCATCTCCGCGAAGGCTTCGTGGATGTGGGGAGGGAATCGAGAGGGGGAAGGGGGAGGGGGAGGGGGAGCGGCCTCGGCCGCCGTCCTCAGGCCTCGCCGCCGTGGAGGCATGCCGCGAGGTCGGAGCGGCTAGATCTGCGGTGGGGGCAATGGCGAGCGGGAGGCGTGGAGTCGCCGTGGTTGCGCGAGTGTGGGAGCGTGTAAGCGCGTGAGCGTGAGCCCTCAGGGGAAATAGAGCATAGTTATGCATATGTTTGAGATTATACCAAATGGGGTCATGAGGCCTAGGCTCCACTTGAGCAGCAAGTTGAGTGATCAGGCAATGAATTTGGATGTCTTTCCAGGACAACTGGCGGTAAAGTTCTGCCATTTTCACCTCTGTGAGCAAATCAAACAACTCTTCTTTCTTCTTGTCAAATTCCCTTTCCAGCTCGCCGCGAGGCCTTGCACCAGATGTCGGCTGGCCACACAACATGATCGGATTCATATTAGTATGGTTTCCTTGATAGAAATGTATGCCATACTATGAGATATATTGTCAGAAAATTATATAAAAACAAACCCTGTCATACATAGTTCAGAATTGGTCACACCTGGAATCAATTAGCGGCATGGATATTAACCTTTTAGGAGAAAAAAATAAAAATTTCCCAAAAATACCCACACACACAGAAAGAAAGTAGGAAGGGGAAGGCTTGGTCACACCTGGTAATGGGCTTCGGTCCACTAAGGAATTGACTGACAAAATATGTGGTCAGTATATTTAACACAGCAAAGACAGAGAACAAACCCCAAAAAAAAGAATGTAGCTAGGTCCCGGTCTACTAGGACTGAACCAAATATCAATCGAGTAACATAACATGTAAGAAAAAAAGACAAATAATTGATTTTTTTTCCTTTTGCACGGATCTCATGTAAGATTTGACTAATATAATATCGACTGCCAAGACTGAAAAAGAATAACAGATGAGTCGTAAAGCAAGATCATTAACACACAGCACGGACTGACACAAAATAAAATTCCAGACAACATACATGCAGCTAAATGAATAAAATAGCAAAGACCTTCTATATACTTCCTCTGTAATGAAATATAAGAGTGTTTAGATCACTCACTGTTTTAGTAATTTAAACGCTCTTATATATCCTTATATCCTCTGAGGCAGTACTTAAAGAAAAAGTAAGCAAGCTTGTGTAATACGATTTTTTTTCCCACCGTGCGGGAGAGAAGAAAAAACAACGAATGCATGCATGCATGGCTGCATTCGTATCCGTCCACCACCCATCTTTCTTCTCGTTCATACGAGCCGAGCGAGCGAGCGGGCGAGGCCCCAAATTAAGGATCCGTCCATGGAGCAGCTCCGGCAGGTGGGCGAGGCCCTCGGCGGCATCGCCGCCCTCATGGCCTTCCACCACGAGCTCCGCGTCAACCCGCGCCAGTGCCGCCTCCTCGCCGACGCCTGCGAGCTGGCCTTCGACGCCGTCGCCGCCGAGGTGCGCGCCTGCCTCCGCTTCGACGACCGCCTCGCCGGCAGGTGGAAGCCCCTCGAGTCCCCGCTGCGCGAGCTCTGCCGCGCCGTCCGCGACGCCGAGCACTACATCCGCCTCTGCTTCGGGGACCTGCACGGCGGCGGCGGCGGCAGCTGGTGGGCGCGGGCGGCCGCGCTCACGCACGGGGTCGAGTGCGTCCAGCTGCACCTCCACGGCCTCCTCTGGTGCGTCTCCGTCGTGCTGGAGTCCGTCGAGGTCGTCGCCGAGGCCACCGCGGCGCTCAACCCCGACGAGCTCGCGCGGCGGCGGGTGCTCTTCGCCCGGGACTACGACAAGGACCTCCTCGATCCGGCGCTGTTCCGGCGAAGCAGGGTGGGCAGGGCGTACCTGGCCACGCAGGAGCTCGCCGCCCGGATGGACACGGCGTGGGCGGAGGACAGGTGGCTCCTCTCGCAGCTGCTCGACGAGATGAGATCCAAGCCCTTATCGCGGCAGGAGCACCGGATCGCCGACCTCCTGGCCGCGCCGCGCGGGGAGCCGCACCCGGCGTCCGCGCTCCTCCTCGGCGACTTCCACATGCGACGGCGCCTCGGGGGCAGCCTGAAGGAGGTGCAGTGGATGGGGGAGGCCTTCGCCGTGAAGCACTACGTCGGGGTGGACGCCGACGACGCCGCGGTCGGCGCGGAGGCCGCGCTGCTGACGTCGGTGGCGCACCCGAACGTGGCGCACTGCCGGTACTGCTTCCACGACGAGGAGAAGCGGGAGGCGTACCTCGTCATGGACCAGATCATGAGCAAGGACCTCGGGAGCTTCTTCAAGGAGGCGAGCGGCAGCGCCAAGCGGCCGCGCGCGCAGCTCCCACTCGTCGTCGTCGTCGACGCCATGCTGCAGATCGCGCGCGGCATGGAGCACCTCCACTCCAAGAAGATCTACCACGGCGAGCTCAACCCGTCCAACGTGCTCGTCAAGACGCGGGGCGGCGCCGCCGACGCGTACCTGGTCGTCAAGGTCGCCGGGTTCGCCGGTGACCCCGCCGCAGCGGCCGTGACCAGCCCCGGCCGGAAGGCGTCGCACGCCGCCGCCGCCGGCGCAAACGCAAACGCCAATGCGAGTGGCAATGGCAGCGTCAACCCCTGCATCTGGTACGCGCCGGAGGTGCTGGAGAACGACGAGCCCGGGCAGGCGGCGGCGAGGCGCACGGAGAAGGCCGACGTGTACAGCTTCGGCATGATCAGCTTCGAGCTGCTGACCGGCAAGATCCCGTTCGAGGACAACCACCTGCAGGGGGACAACATGAGCAAGAACATCCGCGCCGGCGAGAGGCCGCTCTTCCCGTTCCAGGCGCCCAAGTACCTGACCGGCCTCACCAGGCGCTGCTGGCACGGCGACCCGGCGCAGCGGCCGCCGTTCAGCTCCATCTGCCGCGTCCTCCGCTACGTGAAGCGGTTCCTGGTCATGAACCCGGAGCAGCACGGCGGCCAGGGCGACGCGTCGACGCCAGCGCAGCCGCCAACGGCGATGCCAACACCGCCGGTGGACTACCTGGACATCGAGGCGCTGCTGCTGAGGAAGCTCCCGGCGTGGCAGAAGCAGGCGGACGCGGCGCCGCGCGTGGCCGACGTGCCGTTCGAAATGTACGCGTACAGGGTGGTGGAGAGGGAGAGGGGCAAGGCGGCGATGCTGCACATCGGCAGGGGCTCCGACTCCGGCAGCGAGGCCAACTCGCTGTGCGGCGACGAGGGCGTGCACAGCGGCGCGACGGTGCCGGAGGTCGTGGAAGCGGCCCCGACGTCGAGCCCGCGCGCCAAGGCGTGGTCGCGGTCGCCGTCCTCCAAGAGCACCGGCAGCAGCAGGTTGGCGCCGTCGGCGTCGTCGCCGCGCAAGCCGGCCGGCAGGGTCGCCGCCGCCAAAGCAGGCAAGTGTCTGTAGCTGCGTCCTTCTTGGAGCTCGCCGTTGAGCATGATGATAATGGCGTGCGTGCGTCTCTATGCAGGGTCGCCGCAGAAGTCGAGGTCAATGGGGGTGGTCCGGCAGGTGGCGCCGCCTCAGCAGGTCGGAGCCCTACGACGGACACCGAGGATAATGTCCGACGGGCAGCTGCAGGCCGCCGTGATCCCACAGTCCCGGCGGCGCGTGGCCGGGGGTCACGCTTCAGACTCAGAACTAGGCTAGAAACGCAATATTTTTTGATGATACTCAGTAGAAAACGCATCTTAGACAGAAGAAGATTTTACATAAATTCAGAAGCAGATTTTACATAAATTCGGTACGTGCATCAGAAACTCTAATTGCTCGTCATATGGAAACTACTGATACACGTAGTAGATGGAAACAATGGGTCATCAATTGCAAATAAATAGACTAGGAAATGCAAATGCATGTTCAGATAGCAGCATTGATGTCAAAGAGTTTTATTCAGACACATATAAGCAGCAACACTCAACAAATGAGACATGCCAGTCACAAAAGGGATAGAAATGAGACGTGCAACAAAGAGTGAAGAAAAGAAGAGAATCATGAAAATCAACTATTAGCAGCACACAGCATGCAGCTTATGTTTCAATCAATCTCAATACAAGGTTCCTCACTGAATAAGACTTTATGAGTCAGGCAAATGCTTTAATGCTTTACAGCCAACTTATTACTTTCCGAATCGAGAGCAATTAGGGTTCCGGAGCCAGTAGTAGGATATATCGACAAGGGCTGAGAGGGCCTTATGCTGAATGGAGCCTCGGGTCCTATTGTCCTTCTACTCGCCCTGCCTAACAAAAAAAGGGAACTCGACACCTACAAAAATAGAAGTTGATAACACGGACAGCGCTAGGTCCGATTCTTCAGTCTATCCTCATCTCTACTCCTAGAACATCCTTCACGGCCTCGTACGTGACAAACGCAATGGCGATGGAAGGCACCACCTGAAGAGCCAAAATACAGGGGCAGTGAATTAGAGAAGAACAATATTGAGATATCCGGGAAGCTTATTGCTCATTAGAAGCATTACCTTCACCGAGTTGGGCACAAGACCCTTGTACAGAGCACCAAACCCTTCGTGGCGAACAGTTTTCCTGAATGCATCAATCATACCATTGTACTGGAGTGCCTCTTTGCCCTCTCCAGTAACAATAGAAGCAGCGTGACTCCAGCCAACCATCTGCATCCTTCTCCTGACAACATCAAGAGGGTATGCCACAGTCTGGCCGATGGTTCCAGCCACAGCTCCGCATCCAAGCCTTGTTACTACGTGCAGCTCATTGTCCTTTGCAAGATCAAATGCATTTGACTGGAGGAGCCAGTCCTTCAGAGACTCGTACACAGCAAAGTTAAGGCCAACATAAGGGACCTGCAAGAAGAAGAAAACAAAGCATTGAGAGGTAAGTGCCCATCAGCAAGACGCATCACACAAATAGATTACAGTACTAGGTAAGAGGAACCTACAACTCCAATCACTGATGGAAGCCAGCCTCTGTATAAAGCACGGAAGCCTTCTTCACGGTACACTGTGCCCAATGCATGAAACATACCACGGTACTGGTAGGGAGATTTCTCTGTCTGCAGAAGTGATATTATTGTCCATTCAAATAGCATATGGAATGAAATTTAAGCATGTAATAACTTGTATTAAACTATTGATGTTCACAGTATCATGATGACAGAAAGCAATGAAATCTAGACGGTACCTGAACAGTAATCCTACCCCTGACCATATCCATGGGATAAGTAGCAGACATGGCTATGATACCAGCTGTGGCTCCAGCTCCAAGGCGCAAGATTGGACTAAGCTGAGCATTCTCTGTTCACAATAATTAACATGTGACCAAGTGTTAAATCCACAGGACTTCCAGCAATTTATATCTATATGTGAGACAACAATTCCTAAAACAAAAATGTATGAAAAGACAGTCAAACATGAATTCTTTAAGTAGTTGAGCAAAATCAGTCTGATATGTATGACAGAGATCTTGAACTATATGTAACCACTAACAGAAGGGTATTCAACTCGGGGACTTCTTTATTCCACATTAACCTATGGATTATAAATTAATAAAAATACAATTTCACGTTCAATTTGGTGAGCAGCAACCTTTATAATGCTTAGGCCTCGAGCAGTGACCGGAGTTGGATTAAAGCAACATGTGACTAAGGAGTAAATGCCATATAGGTCAAGAAACAAATGTTATGATAAAATAAACACTACTAGGACACACAGTTCATGCAGAAATGATACTTCCATTTCTTGCATCGCAATAATTATTATTTTAAAGCAACGAATACAATATAGTGGTTGGATTCAGATTCAATGAAGTGCCTGTCAAATTAGATTAAATAATAAGAACCTAAACAATTTCATGACTTCTAGTTAATGATAGACAGGCCGCCAATGCCATGAGGTGGAGAATCTGAGTACACCAATTAAATTTCTCTTTTAATTATTTCCACAAAATGGCAGAGCAAGTACAGCTGCGATTGTAGACATGACCAAACACTAGAATCATGTGTACAGCTGCAATTGTAACATGAGGTATGTTTTCACTTCTAAAGAGACGAAGATGCCAAACTCAGGAAAACTAATTTATGCAGTAAGGACAAGGGAAAACGGCATACCATCCCCAGTCTGTTGCCGGTACAGATACAAAATACCCCTGTAAGAATGGTACAGAAGGAAATAACATATCAAATAGAGCTTGCATGAAACAAGAACATGTCAATACATGGTAATAAGAAATGCTCCTAACCAATTTCAGGTCAAAACTGTCTCATCGTGCAACAGAGATAAGTTCTGCAAATTGCAAACTACAAATAACTAGGTGGTGGAACGCAAGTGGTTATGTAAGGCAAGAGTAATTGCAACCAAAAACCCACCTTGATGCTTGCTCATAGCTGAAGAATTTCACAGCAGAATTTGGGACAATCCTTGCACAGTTAGTTCCATTGCCCTTAAACAGTCCACGAAGGCCTTCTGTTCTCCATATATACTTAAGCCCTTGAACGGTACCATTGTACTTGATACTGTGAGGATTTTGAACCTGCAAGGAAGGTGATATAAGAAAAGGTCCACACAGTGAATTTAACAAAACATTTCCTTTTCAATTTTAGTAACAAAAGTATTGGGATCCGGTAACAAGGGTGAACGGAATATTATTAGCATTATTTTCTCATGATGTCTCAGAACTGAAAACGTGAGCAATTAATGTGCACTCAAAGAAGTTTAGTTTGAGTGGCCACCACAAATTAGAAATGGTTCCATGACTGCAACAAATGTTAATAACTAGCTATAAGACAAAACATGGCTTGAATTATAATAGACAGACCATATCTAACACACTGATATGGTGGATATGTACATTGCATCACATTCACATCAATGTTAGCTGATATCATTAATAGAAGAAACTTTTGAAATAATCAAAGAATATAATATTGCTATTAATTTAGTCATCTGATGTCTTAGTACATGGTAAACAGAACAACTTAGGCAAAGACAATTCCATCAATTTATCATTCAACCAACATGAACAACAACATGCCACAAGATAAAAGCAAAATGATGATCTACACCTGAAGCAGGATCTTCAATCGCTCAAGCGGAGCAACAGCAGTCCTCGATCTGTGCAAAACAACAAAATAAACAAAACTCATAAGCATACACACCTACCATATCATTGACACGCAGTAATCGGTAAGTATTTTTTAAAAGATAAAACAATTATGCATAACATAATCACGTAAATAGCTTGTAACCTTTCATGTGTGTTTCGAGTATGTTTGCAATGTTCTTAATGGCCAGCACAACAGAAGAAGAGGAATTCAAGCTTTGACTTCAGCGAATTATAACAACATTTTCTAGCTAGAGTACTAACTAAGGAAGAAAAGATCAACCTGCCATAGTCTTGTACCCAACAAATATACTATAACATCACATCATGTAACCACAGATAGGCAATCAGGGGCTTGGCTTTACAATCATGACATCATGGAGAATCACATGCTTGCAAGTGCACCACTGATTAACACATCGAATTAAGAATGCACCAGTAATTAACATTCAATCCAGATTCTTAAAGCCTGTGGTTAATCGATACTTCTGTGTGTGTTGGAGTGGGTGTAGTTTAGCAACTTGTTCTCAAGAACGCAATGTTTCCAAGTGGCTAAAAAGCAAAGCAAAAGGCAAAGCCAGCTTTGACTCCAGCAACTATAACAACGTTGATAGCTAGAGTCCCAACCAAGGAAGACAAGATCAACTAGCCATATTCCTGTACCAACCAAATATATAGTACTACATCAAGTAGGCACTTAGATGCTCAGCTTTAGATAATGGGATTTCATGACATCATGAAGAACCACATACTGAAGAAGGCGCCAATAAAGAATGCACCAATAATTGACACCTCAAATAAAGAATGCGCCAGTAATTAAGATCCACAGATCATAAAGCCTGGTGGATCGACTTATTTGGGGGGTTTAGCAACTTGATACACTAATCTTGGATATAAAATGTCCAGCCCCAAAGTAGCTCCAATTAAAGGAACTCATTGTGCAGAATATTAGAGATAGCAACTTAATAACAATGAAAAACAACAGCATACAAATTTGACATTGAATTGACGGTAACAGGATGGGGAGAAATTCTAATATAACCCCATCCAATGTTTTTCACCTCAGACTCAAGGTCTATCGCTAGGGTTTAAGCGTCAGCAAACTGATCCAAACAAAACAATTAGCATTAGTCAAAATGCTCGACAGCAGATTCTGCCTGACGTACTAGAGATCACGAAGCGGTCATGTGTGCACAGGGAAATGGTATAGATCATAGACGAAATTAATCAATCAGATGCGAAACTAATCGAGACCAACAACTCTACCAACCGAGATCTGAGCGGCGCGCGGCAAGGGTTTAAGCGTTCCGAATCCCAGCATCGCAGATCGCCCTCGCCCCCACCTAACTACATGCATCGACTCGCATGCCAGGCGAATCACGCGCATACCACGAGACCAATCGCGTCCACTTAGAAACCTCAATTGCCCCGGGGGAACACGCGATTCCGACACGGGCCAAACGCCAATCTAATTACAGAAATCGCCACGAAATTGCGCCGAATCTGGGAGTTGCATCCCGTTGCGAGAGACCTCGTGGAGGGGAGCGAATCGAGGAAGGGGAGAGAGGGGAAGGAGGAGGAAGGGGGGACTCACAGGCCCCCGGCGACGCCGCCGGCGAAGAGGGACTTGCAGACGGTGAGGACCTGGTGGCCGGGCCCCTTGACGCCCTCGCGCGCGAGCTTGGCCTCCTCGGCCAGGTTGACGATGGTGTTGACGGCCGTGTCGCCCCTGCTCTTCCCCACCACGTCCTCCGATGCCATCTCCTCTCCCGCGCCCGCCTCCCCTCTCGCCCTCCCGGATCGCGCGCGGCGGCGACGACCTCCCCTCGCCGCGCCTCGGAGGAAGATGCCTGCCCGGGGTTTTTGCGGCGGCGGCGGCGCGAGGAGGGAGGGGGCGCGTGCGTGGGCGTGCGGTGGGGAGAGGCGCTGGTGGCTGGCTGGCTCCCTCCCTCTATTAACCCATTCCCGGCGTCTCGTTGCGCTATTAGCGCCGCTGCTGTTACGTGCACCCCACTCACCACCAGCTCATCTCCCACTGCGAGTGGGACCGACAGGGCCTCCGGTCCCGCATGGCATGGAGGTAACCGTCAATCTCGCGTGTGCGTGCTGCGTTTCTGCGTGGCTCGCTGGTTTGTGGGAGGTGGCGGGCGGGGTGATCCTCGCCGTCCATGCTTATCCCCCGAAAGCGTCGGCCTCGGGATCAGCGACTGGGGCCCAGCTGTCGGTCACTGAGATGGAATAGTGTATTGGCGAGACAGAGGGGAAAAGTGAGAGAGAGAGAGAGAGAGAGCGGGTTAACGGAAACCTAGATCCGTCGCGATGGGGAGGGAGGGGGGGAGCTGCTGCGGCTGCTTTTTCCCGCGGCCTGCTGCTGCTGGGCTCCGATCCCATCGCGCATGTCCATCTGGTGGCCCTCTAAAGACACCATCCAAAAAAACTGGCCCTATAAGGGTACAATGGTGGCATATGGATACATATGCCCCATGACAAAAGGTAATTTAAGGCACCTATATTTATTTTTTCTCCCCAATGCAAGCTATCATTAGTGGGCCTCATTAAGAAATAAAAAATAAAGACTCTAGTACACATGCATCTCTATTTTTCACTTCAACCTTTTCAGTTTTTGTCACCGGACCACAATTTTTCTTTTCAAGCACCCGCCTCCTGGAGAGGATCCCGCTTCCCTATCCGAACCTACTTTACGTCATATCCGATCCTACATGGCATACGAGGCATTACCTTGAGGCTATGCATTGTGCATGCCCTAAACGCTTTAAAAGAAATTATTTGGTGTTTACTCCCTCCATTTTTATTTAGTTTGCATATTATATTTGACTAAAGTCAAACTTTGCAAAATTTGACCAAGTTTAGAGAAAATAATAATAAACATTTATCATATAACAAATTTATATGATGTGAAAGAACATTTAATAATGAATCTAATTATTTTGATTTGTTAGTGTATATGTTAATATTTTTCTCTTTAAACTTTGTTAAAGTTTACAAAGCTTGACTTTGACCAAAACTAATACGCGAAGTAAATAAAAACAGAGAAAGTATTAGAGCAACTCCAACGGGCCGACCCAAACGGACGGCGCATTTGTCCGCTTTTTGTCCGTTTGGGTCGGCCGCCCGCCCGTCGTCCGCCCAGTTTTTCATTTGGGTCGGCAGTGCGCCCAACGCGCCGACCCATTTCATGACCGCGGGCGCTGTAGATCATGCCAGCGGCCATGTCGTCGCCCTGATTTTGGCGCTCCAGCGCGCAGGAAAGGTTCGCGCGCGCGGGCGAAAATCGGGCTAGAGCGCGCTGGTTTTGGCGCTCCAGCACGCGGGAAAAGTTCGCGCGCGCGCCGCGGTCGACCCTCGTTATAAGAAGGCGCTCCCTCCACACTCTGTCCGCCGCAAACTCGTCTCGCCCCCTCTCACTAGCCTCGCCGCCTCTGCGCGACCATGTCGATTCGCCGCCTGGGCGCTTCGGATTTCCGCGGAGTCTGCGAGCGCCGCTCCGGCGCCTTCTCCTCCGAGATATGTTTTGGCGAGAAACGCCTCATCCTCGGCACCTTCGACACCGCAGAGGAGGAGGCCCGCGCGCACGACGCGGCGGCCTGGCGGCTCCTGAGGCCTCGTGGGGAGATGAATTTTCCCGACGTGTCGAGCCAGCGGGCGCAGGATCTAGCGCCTCTCCCGCGGCTTTTCACCGACGAGGATCGCCGTGTCCACCGGAGGCGGCAGCGTCGCCTCGCCATCGCCGAGATGGACATGGAAGCCATGATGGTGTGGCGCGACCGCTTCCGGCAAGACATCGTCGACGAGCGCCGGTTCTACAAGCAAACGAGGACGGAGCGAGCCGCCTATCGGAAGGACAAGCATGCGCGGAAGCAGGCCGCTCAATTGAAACTGAAGCTACGAGAAACGTCGGGTGGTACTTCGAAGACGAGCAGTATGCCGACGCCTACATTCAGACATCGGAGGAGGACATTACCGAGTCAGAGTTGGAAAGCGACGACGAGTAGTTGGTCTTTTTTCTTTTATCTGTATACGCTAGAACTATCTATGTATGTATTCTAGTTCTATCTAAAAAAATGGCCGGCAGCGTCGGCGACGAAGCAGGCGGCGACGGTGTGCTGTTGGATGTGGAGAGGCCAATATGCCACCGACCAGCAGGCCCGGGAAGGAGAGAGTGCGAGTGCGCGCGTGTCCACCTTGTGTCCGCGCCGACACAAATCCGGCTCAAAATGGGCCGGAAATGGGTCGGCACGTGTCCGTTTTGGTCGGCGCGTTGGGCCTGCTTTTGTGTCCACGCCGACCCAAACGGACGGCGGCGGACGAAATGGGTCATCACATTGAAGTTGCTCCAGGCTAGTCATTTCGACCTTGCTTGGGTCGAAAGGCACGGGAGTTTGGTGCCCGATCATTCATTCATCGCACGCTTTTTTTAAAAAAATCCCTCAACCATAATAATGGCCGTGTACTACTGGGAACAGCGCGCGGTGATGGCGAAGAATGGTTAGTCTGGTTTGGTTCGTGTGGCCGGTCCGGCCGGTGCGTTTGTACTGCGCCCGGAAAACTGTGGACAGGAGCTTCGGATCAAGATGAGATCAGGCGCCCTCCGATGGATGTGGACTGTTTGTTTGGCCTTTCCTGCACGCGTCGGGCCAATGCGCTCGCTCGTGCAACCTCGTTCACGTATCTCAGGTCGTGGCTGGCGACAGTGAAGCTTTTGTTGGACCACCGGCGCAACCTCCCTCCGGAGGTGCAACCGCGATCACACAAACAGGGCGTCGCTCTGCAAGATAAATGCGGCCGGGGAGGAAAAGGAGTGGATGTTGGATCGTGGCCGTGGATACGGTTTATTCGCCGGGCAGATAATTCGGGGCGCATCTTTCGCGGCAAGGGAGAAACGGACGTGCTTGTTTTGGCGACAAGAAATATGTGTTGGTGACTTGGGGTAGGTCCAAAGCGGCGTGGCGATGTGGCGGCCGTGGAGCGGGTCGATCGACCGGACGTTGCTCTCGGTTTCCTTCCACGACTCCGGCGCCACCAGGCACCGGGTGGCGTGGACGCGAGCCGTGCCTGGGATGCGGCTTCAGATAAGGGCGCTGCAGTTATCAGATAAGGAGGAGGCCTACGGTGCACGACAGCTACGCGTTTCTTTTTCTTTTCTTCGTTTTTCTTTTGATTTGAGGGGCTTTACTTAGTCTCTAGTAGAGGGACTGTTTTCGCAACTCTTGCCGGCGAGCCCGATCCGGGGGCGAGCGTTGTAGACAAAGTATTGGATCATGTCAAAATACAGAAACTAGATGAACACATAGACATAAAGGGGAGCCTTTTTCCTTTATTATAACAATTATTGAATTGTATGTATAAAAAAGTAATTACTGAATTGTGTACAATTATTGTTCCTCATCTAAATATACAAGGGTCAAGGGATAAGTACCCACTTAACATAAAGTCTGGAACAGGGACGGCTAGGCGGTGCGCCCACGCCATACCTCTAATGGGCCTAGTTTCCCAACACTCCATTTTGGGTACTTAGCCGTATATTCATGTCTCAAAACTCCTAAAACCCCAGTTGAAATATGTACGAAGAAATAGTGCACAGTATGCGTTGTTGTATTGCACGAATTGCCTCGTCAAAAACCTCGTGTGAGAAACATCAAGATAACTGATTCAAGAAAAAAGAAGTACAATTCACTCAACCATCCAGTTGGGTACTCGATCATCGAGATAGAGATTATAACAACGAGTTTGTGAAGTTTCTTTTCCTGAACCTTGCATCTTCCTAGTCTTATCATGCCGATTCCACGCACTTATCTCTCGAAGGATGATGCCCATAATGATTTACTAGTTAACAAATCGGCAAAATTTTCACAAGACTTGAGCTCCGTTCAGAACCTCGCTGGCTTCAAGCTAGCCAGCTTCATGAGAAGCCAGCGCTAGCAAGCTTCACGAGGAAGCCAGAAGCTTTTGGCAGCTTCGGCTGCATGGGTTGGCTGCCAAGGAAGGCAGCCTGAAGCCCATTCGGGTGGGCTGTGAGGTGGCCCAAATCCGTGGGGAAGGCAGGATGGGCTGGAAAGAGAGCTACATGCCAGATTTTGAAGCTCTTGTATTTTTTCTATGTAGTTTTCTGCGATTTTGGTTGTACAAATAGTTAAAGAATCACAAGTGCAAATAGGTGCAGTTTTGGGTTGTCCAAGTGCAAATAGTGAAACGGACATGTATATTTTTGAATTTCATCAAGTTTAGATAAAAGAATCACAAGGTTTGACATATGTCCTACGACAAAAGCTTCATCAAATTTGCATATGTCTGCAAATCAAAAAGGGGGCACATATCTATGCAACACAAGCATGACTTCACCAACATAGGCATAAATATTTGCATATACGCCCCCGTTCTCCCAATGTACCTCATTTTCTGAGGCCCTTCAGGAATAGAAGCTCTTAGATGAGTCCCATCAATTGCACCAATGCAATCTTTCAGATGTGGATAAGCCCTTCTATCTGTCTTAATGATATCATGCACAAGGTGGAAGTTTGGGTCTTGTGGCTTAAGGTAGGAGTGAGATGCCATGTTGACCACACATAGTAGAACCTCATGGAATTTATGATTGGTTGTATCCGCTGAATGTTTGAAGCGGTTTTGAGTTCTTCTATTTGATTCACAACCTCCCAATGTCCACAAGAACATAGTAAGAGACTCGTAAGTGCTAACAAAGCTTGTCTCTTTTAGACCATAATTGCATACCGACAAGTCATGACACTACAAAAAAAAAGACACATCCGTGACATTTTGGGCCGAACGAATTTTTTTCCTGTCATACTTATGACACTTCTATGACGATAATTATGACAAAACCCGGTATCATCATAGATGTGGTGGGGTCCTACTTCTATGACAAAAAGTCATGACAGAAAATGGGATTTTCGTCCTGGGCGGGCCGGAGACGCAGCTGCATGACATTCTTTGGGTCGTCCATGACGGAAAAAACCGTGGTAGAAGCGAGGGCGCGGAAAATATCGGGGAGTCCCCGGTTACGGTGGGTGGTCGGGGGCCGAGCGATGCGCGTTTCTCTCGTACGTACGCGCGTGTGTGCGAGGCGTTGGGCTCTAACTGAACCCGAGTGAGGCGTTGGGCTCTAACTGAACTCGAGCGATTGCACTGCAGGCTACGCGTTACTGAACCCGAGCGATCGATCGATGGCTGTTAACTGAACCCGATCGAGCGATTCCTTCGCTACTGCTGCTAACTGAAGCCGATCGATGCTGCCTCTGGATGAACAGTGAGCGTTGCTGGGGGGGTTGGATGAACAATTCCCGGTCGGGGTGGATGAACAGGACCCCGTGGCGTTGCCTCTGGATGAACAGTGAGCGTTGCTGGGGGGTTTGGACAAACAGTTCCCGGTGGGGTGGATGAACAGGACCCCGATCGTTCGAGCCGGTTGGGGCTGGATGAACAGGACCCCGTGGAGGGCGGGATGAACAGGACCACCCCGTGGAGGGCAGGATGAACAGTAGGCGGTGGAGGGCTGGATGAACAGTAGCCCGTGGAGGGGTGGTTGAACAGGAGCCCGTGGAGAGGGCTGGTTGAACAGTAGCCGGTGGAGTAGCGCGCGGTGGAGGCTGGATGAACAGGAGCCCGTGGATGAATAGTGCAGGTGGAGGCTGGAGGAGGTCGACGGTGGATGAACAGTAGCCCGTGGAGGCTGGAGGGGGTCGACGGTGGAGATGAACAGTATCCCGTGGAGTCCCGTTTTGCAGTACGCCACACCCCTCCCGATGAACAGGACCCTGTTTCGACCGTCGCGCTCCGACACAAGTCCGTTTCCTCCGTTTTGCGGTACGCCACACCCCTCCCGATCAACAGGACCCCCGTTTCGACCGTAGGAGGTCCGTTTCCTCCGTTTTGCGGTACGCCAGACCCCTCCCAATGAACAGGATCCCGTTTCGAACGTGGCCGGTCGAACACAAGGCCGTTTCCTCCGTTCTGCGGTACGCCAGGCCTCGTTTCCATCGGCTGTTCCGTCCAAGCCGTTTGGCTCACACGCGTTCCGTTGCCTCCCGATGAACACGACGCATTCCGTTGCCTCCCCATGAACACGACGACGACGCTGTTTCTCCATTCCGACCCAGCCATGTACACGAGCCATGGCCGTACGTACGCGTGAGTAGGCGTTCGAGACCCCGCCCGTATGTATGTACGTGGACGTATTTACTTTCTTGCACCCTGGCCGCTGTACGTACGTGTACATGCTACGTGCGCGCCTTTACTACGACACGTGCGCGCCTCTACATCGACCAGTATGTACGTACACGTTCGCGACCAGAATAACAACGCTACGTACGCTTCGATCAGGTGGGTCCCGACTGTCAGGCACTTTCTTGCCTGCGAAGATGTAGCTGGTGGGTCCCAGCAGTCAGGGGGGCGAATCGTTTTTTTTCCCGGACGCACTTCCTTGCGTGCGAAGATGTAGCTGGTGGGTCCCAGCAGTCAGGGGGAAATGTTTTTTCATGAAATACGGTGGCCCGTCCGGTGGGTCCCCGCTGTCAGATGGAGGAATAATTATTTTGCGCGCAATAAGGGGGCACTTCCTTGCTGCGGCCATGGACCCAGTTGTCAGCCTCTCCACGTACAGTCCACGTCCAATGGAAGCCGTTCCTTGACCACGTTGACGACGCCGCGCCGAGAGCACCAGGGCGGTGGACGACGGCGAGGCCTAGGAAGGGGACGACGCGGAGCCGGGGAAGACGTGCCAGTGGATGCCCACGCGTAGAGGAGTACGAGGGTTCATTAGTTCGCTGCGGTGTGAGGCTGTCGTCGCCGCAGAATAACAGGGGGTGTGGGTGAGTAGAGGGATGGCTTGGCCAGCGGTGAGAGTAGTAGGGGGCGGTGAGGCCTCCGCCGCATCACAGCCGGCCACGGGAGGCAGGAGCACGAGGCACGACCGGCGCTGGTTTGGGCGGCTGGAGCAAGAAGACCAGAGGTTGAAGAAGCACTACGGCCGTTGGATGGACATCGTATGGTCACTGGAGCTAGAATCCTGCATATTGACTAAGTTGACAAAGCCCTCCGTCCCCGTCAACTTAGTAGGCCCACAAGTCAGCCTGCCACTATACTGGGTCCCAGCTAACAGGGGGAGTATTCATTTTTTTGTGCGTAATAAGGAGGCACTTCCTTGCGTGCGAAGATATAGCTAGTGGGTCCGAGCTGTCAGCGGCGGTAACATTTTTTTCGCGAAATACAGAGGCCCTTTCGGTGGGTCCCTGATGTCAGGTGAAGGAATCATTATTTTGCGCGTAATAAGGAGGCATTTCCTTGCGTGCAGCCGTGGACCCAGCTGTCAGCCTCTCCACGTACAGTCCACTTCAAATGCATGTCGGTCGTTGACCACGTTGAGCAGGCCGCGCCGAGAGCACCAGGGCGGTGGACGACGGCGAGGCCTTGGAAGGGAACGACACGGAGGCAGGGAAGACTCGGCAGTTGTTTCCCACGCGGAGGGGAGTACGACTGTACGAGGGTTTACTGGTTCGTCTGCCGTCGCCGGAGAATAACAGCAGGTGTGGGTGAGTAGAGGGATGGCTAGGCTAGCGATGGGAGTACGGTGGGGCGGTGAGGCCTGCGCGGCAGCACAGCCGGCCGCGGGGAGGAGGGAGCGGGCAGTCCCGCCGGCGCTTGTTTGAGCGGCTGGAGCAGGAAGAGCAGAGATTGAAGAAGCACGACGGCCGTTGGATGGACATCCAATAGTCACTGCTTGTGCGTCAACCTTTTTTTAGGAAAGCCCCAAATCTGTGGAAAACAGCATACAGCCCATCTGCCATTATTTCTAATAATTTACAGCCCATTTGCTAATTCTTAAGGTCTTTTTGAGCCCATATTCTTTTTGTTAGCATTACAGCCCATATTGTGGCCACGGTTAAAAATTATACGAAATTTTGCATATTTCGGTGCGGTCCGAACTATTTTTAATCCCGAAATTTCGAGCCACATTCAAACTGATTTAAAAAAAAATGTATATCAATATAAAATCCAACAAATTGTCCACGCATAAAAATTAATGTAATTTAAAATTTCGAAATGGAAAAAAGAAATTTGAAACTAATTGCCGGTTTGATGTGTTTTAAAAATGTACAACCCATTTCTCATTACTGATACGCCATTTTTTCGGCCAGCCGAATGAAAGCTCTACTCGTCTTGAAAGATTTGCAGCCCAACAGGCCTGACAAAGCGACTTACTTGGCAAATCACAAAAAACTGGATTGTGACCGTGGACCCAGCTGTCAGCCTCTCCACGTACAGTACTCTTCCGATGGAAGTCGGTCGTTGACCACATTGACCACGCCGCGCCGAGAGCACCAAGGCGGTGGACGACGGCGAGGCCTAGGAAGGGGACGACGCGAAGCCGGGGAAGATGTGGCAGTGGATGCCCACGCGGAGAGGAGTACGAGGGTTCACTGGTTCGGCTGCGGTGTGAGGCTGCCGTCGCCGCAGGGCCTGGCTAGCGGTGGGAGTAGTAGGGGGCGATGAGGCCTCAATGGCAGCACAGCCGGCCACTGGAGGCAGGAGCAGGCGGTCTCGCCGGCACTGGTTTGGGCGGCTGGTGCAAGAAGAGCAGCGATTGAAGAAGCAGCAGGACCGTTCGATTCAAATCCAACGGTTACTGCTGCTAGAATCGTTTGTTGACTAAGTTGACAAGCCATGCGTACGCGTCAACTTAGTAGGCCCACAGGTCAGCCTCCCAACCGGTGCGCCCCAGATGTCAGTGGGAGGAATCATTTGTTTTCGCGTAATAAGGAGGCAGTTGATGCGTGCGGCCAGGCCAGCGGAGGGAGTAGGGTGGGCCGGGGAAGCCTAGGCGGCATCACAGCGGGCCACAAGAGGAGGGAGCAGGCAGTCCCGCCGGCGCTAGTTTAGGCGGCTGGAGCAGGAAGATCAGAGATTGAAGAAGCACGTCAGCCGTTGGATAGACATCCAACAGTCACTGCTGCTAAAATCGTGTGTTGACTGACAAAGCCTTGCGTAAACAAGTCAGCCTCGAAATTTGCGGCGTGTACAGCCCTTTTGCTATTATTTTTATAATTTTTACTCATTTTCTAATTCATATGGAATTTATTGCAGCCCGTTTTCCATTTTTAGAATTGCTGCCCATTTTCTGGTCAGTACCAGGGTTAAAAAATTAACTAAATATGTGGGAAATTTTGAAAATTCGCAAATTTTTGCTGGGGAACAAAATATATTCTTAATCCAAAAATTAGTAGCCATACTAAAATAAATTTAAAAATAAGTTAGTACTATGTCATGTTGAATCCAATAAAATACGTATAAGATATCAGTGAAGAACAAAAACAAAAAAAGAAACTAATATCCCATTTGCTATAATTTTTTGGAATTTTCAACCCATTTTGATATTACTTTTAACAGACACTGACCATACTCTTTGGCTAGGCCGGAATGCATCCCTCCTCGTCTTGAAAAATTTGCAGCCCAGTAAGTCGGAGAAAACAAATAGGCCTAGCTTGGGTATTCTTCAAAAAGAAGTACTGGGCTACCTATTTTCCCAAAGAAAAAACTGCTGGGCTGGTCATGTTGTTAGACGGGCCACAGAGACCGCACAACCCAGTTTATAGCCTGCTCCTCCGAATTACTACTAAAAAAAGTTGTGCAATTCTGTCGTTAATTGACTATACGTTAAAAATGATGTGGGTCCCAGATATCAGCAGGGTGGATTAGAGTAAAAAACGAGGGGTTCATCTGAGTAGTAAAAGAGGCGCTTGCTTGTGTTCGGGAGTGGACCTGGTGGGTCCGTACTGTCATACTCACAACTACAGTCCTCTCCCGATTCACTATGTTGACAGGGACCGTTTCAAAAAAAAACTATGTTGACAGGGCCGGACGGCGGCACCGCGGCGAGCGCACCAAGGCGGAGGATAAAGTGTTGTCGCCAATGTGCTGGGCTGGGTTGGACATTCTTATTGAAAAATAAAAATGGACCGGATCTATTTACGACGTTGACTATGATTTGCATGGGTCCACTGGTTGCAGGAAGAAAATGCTGGGAGAAAGAAGACTGGTCGCTATCTTTGCCGAAGAATAATATCGACTGAATGTAATGACACTATCATAGGAAATAATATCCTCCTGTTAAATCGTGAATTTAAAGAACTGGTGCATGAGCATTTAGCTTTATTTATTTACTTATTTATGTTTAGGGGACCATGAGCATGTACCTGGGCCGGATTCATGTGAGAGCCTCCCTTCCAGTTAATTATGGGCTTCTCTATTGGGCCTTCATCAGTGGGCTGCATGTTATCAACAAGTGGAAAATGTGTTTCGTACGAAAAATAGTATGCGCTACGTACGGTACGAGGCACTAAAGGATCGAACCGTGCAACGACTTCCAAAACATTGTGTTTGTCGTTCTAACAACACATTTATTCAACCAACAGACAAAATATACTACTGATTGTACATTGAAAACAGCAGCAGCAGCAACCAGGGCTGGGGGTGCAACAGAAGCAGTAAGCATGCCAGAAGAGTGAAGACGCATTTCTCTCTTCCAAACCAAACATCAGCCATCATTACAAAAGGGCTACCAAAAAAGAACAAGTGTATGCATCAAACTAAATAAAGGTCCTACTACACCAAGTGTACGCATCTAACTAACTGGCTCAGTTAGACGTTACTATTTATTAAGCTGTGGAGATTGGCTGACGGCTTGAACCAGATGGGTGCCTGACGGGGGAAACTCCAGCCAGCAGGTCAAAGTCTGATACTTGCGACCCTCTCTCCTACTTTGGGCTGCAGAGCGTGGCGGCACATATCAGGGTATGGTGCATGCAGAGACGCATGGTACGCTGTGTACACACAGTTTTGCCTGATGAACGAAACCGTGCTGCCATCATGATCCTTGCCGTTGGTTATCTCCTGGTTAATCGGATAATTCAGTCCGACAAACAGAGAGCGTGTACCAAGGCTACTTACCAACCTCCAGTCAAAAATTCCTGAAGGCCCAGAGAAGCTAGGATCCTGCTCAAAGACCTTGCAGTGACTGTGATTGTATTATGCGAAACAACACGTCCGGTACATGCGAACGATCATCAATCGTTCGCCGTCGTCTGATCGAGCCAGGAACCACCTGCAACTGCCATGCCGCTTTTCTTTGAAAGGTTCTGGGATTAGGAAGGGTAGGGACACCAGGCGGCCTACAACATCATATCAAGTTGGAGTCAAATAACCCTCAAAAAAAAGTTGGAGTCAAATGAAAAAGGGCTCTTGATGTAGTCAATCTTAAGAACAACATGTTATGAGCATGAATATTTTTTCAGTAAATGTTGACAGAAATATAAGCAAGCCATCATGATATCATAGGAAAGTAACATACTGTTGTAACAGCCGTTTGTAGCGATGAATGGAGTAGGCCAGCAATACGTCCAGCCATAGAAGGAGTCGACAGCGTAATTGAAGCCCTTGTGTTCAATGGCATCAGAGAACCATGGAGGATGTATGATCCTGCGATGGACGTGCAGATTTATCCACTTACCGCAGTGACCTGTCAGATAGGCGAGACCGCGGTTGAAGAACGCAATTAGCCTGAAGTCTTTATAATTCGCAGATCTTGTGGGCACTTGGCAGATTACAACCTTGAGCAAATCAAACTTGGTATCATGTTGGCTACTGTAAGACCCCGAGTATTCTGGGCCGCGGTGCCAAAGCAGTGCAGTGTTAATCAAAGGAAGGGGGATCATTTGCTGGGTGTAGACCTCCACGAGCATCCAGCTGCCGCGACCGTCGACGAGCACCGTCCAAGACGTGTTCATGCCGACCCAGTACATACCGTTAATGTAGTTGAGGGTGACGGGGATCGGATCGCAGTCAAGGGGGTTGATGCTCGCCACCCTACGATCGTTATGCTGCGTGACACACCGTTTCTGAAGATCAAGCGGCATCAGCAAGCAAGGAGCTGGCTTAAAAAGCTCCGGCCTGATGGCTTTGAGTAAATGGTACAGCCCCAACGTGCACGCGACGAGCGGCATGGTACTGAGATTGTCCACACGCGAAACAATGAGCTTGATTACCCCTATGGGGAGCGAATTCCAGCCACTCTTTCGGCGGACGCTACTCGGTTCTGCCATCGTTCGTGCTTGGGTTTCGGACAAGGGGGGACGCGCCTTAGCGGGGATGGAAGATTGGACGAGGGGGGGAGACGCCTTAGCGGGGATGGAAGAGCGGACAAAGATGGAGAAGTGAATATGTGCTGCGGGAAGTGGACAGGTGATGATGACTACAACACGCCACTTGACTTACAAGACACATACCAGCAGCGTAGGGTCATATCGAAGTCACAACTTGCTTGAGTGATCACAGTACTGGTACTCCCTACAGTACCTGCTACTATGCCCTAACTTGCTTGAGTAGAGTAGTAGTGGAGTAGGACTCTGCTCTACTACTAGCACCGGAGGAGTAGTATGTTCTAATCTAAAATAGTTACAAACTTCAATGCCCGAGCGTGGAACGACTACGAACTGCCATCGGTGCTAACTCCAATCCTGCAAGTCATGGATTTGTTTCTTTTTAACTTTCGGTACGAATCTGTAGCCAGCCTGCAAGTCATGTACACTGTACTGACAGTGGAACCCACAGAGTACTTAGAATACAAGATTAAGGATGCAATTAACTTTTTATAGAGGGAGAATCATACACGCAATTAACTCAAATGGATTGGACGTGACTCTATTATTCTCCAACGACAACCGGCAAATTTCCTCCCGCGGGCCGGAGTAGGTTTCTCGGTTTGCATGCGGGTTTAACGGAGGGGTTTGATGGAGGCGAGGAGGCGTGTTCAGCCGGGCGTGCAGTGGACGGCGCAGTACTATTCGATTTGACAACTACAACTAGTATATTATAAAAAACAAAGAAGAGTACTAGAGATAGATATAAGAATAGAGACTAGGGAGGAGCACCATCTACTGCTTCGTGGGCTACTCCTGCGCTCCATTCGGCGGCCGCAACGTCCCCTACAACCACTCCCTCCTGCGCTCCATTCGGCGGGCACTGTTGAAATTTGGGGAGCGCACTCTCGCGACTGCTAGCAGCGACGACTTCACCGACAATGACTTCTTCCCCGACCTCGGCAACCTCTTCCTCAACGACATGGGCGACAACCTCAACGCCAATGGTGCTGCTCCCGTTGCACCGTATGTGTTTCTGTCCTTCCTGTTCGAAATCGTGGTAGAATTCATGTTTCTAGTCTGTGTCCTAGATTTGATCTGTTCATCTACTATGCTAGTCCGCATGATTAGTTTAATCTCTGTTATAGCCGTCATGATTTATTTTGTGCTTATTCAGACTAAATCTCGTAGTAACTTGCTCATATATTCAACTGGCGGACCGTCCCCTACAGCCACTCCCGTTTCATGGACGGCCTGGTCGATGCCTCCAAGGAGCCCTTCGTCTACTGCTATGAGTGCCCGGTGCCGTTTTGGGGCTCGCCGGCGGACATCGTGCATCACCTGACGCAGGCGTGCGGTAATCACTACTGGCCCTTGGCGAAGAACATCAAGTACGAGACGTGCTACCCGTTCACCATGCCGGAGTCGCTGGAGGATCAGTGCGGCCTGCTAGTCTCGGAGGAGGACGGTAGCGTCTTCCTCTTGACCGTGGCCACCGGCGAGGCCCGCGTAGGCCGCCGCCACATCTCTGTAGTGTGCGTCAGGGGCGACGCCGCTGACGCTGACACTGACACGAGGCCGATGTACGGGTGCGTGCTCACTATTACTACCCCTCGGAGGTACGTGGGCGGCGACACTGGCTACGCCAAGCATACTTGGACTCTGCCGAGCTGGGACTTTCCCGCCGATGTGGACATGGAAGACGCACGGTATTATTTGACCCCCAACAATGTGCATGGGGACTCCAAGGAGGTTCACCTGGACATCTGCATTTTCAAGTTAAATGTTGATCATTAGTCTTCGCTCAATGTAATCCGCTGTCTAAGCATGTGGAGACTTCCATGCATGATCTTGCTCTATTGGAGTATCGCGCATGAATAAAAGTGTATCCATTTATGGTTTAGTCTAGAATCTTCCATGTACGAATTTTTACTACAGTACTGGTGAAAGACTTATGATGAACCATTTCTTACATATCCTCTGCCCCCTTCCAAGTCATCCTGATTTAATCCCTCCGTCTAGGTGTATAAGGGCATGGTTAATACTTAAATAGTATAGCCAACTGTTGACTATAAGAAAGTGCCATGTCATCTGTAGCCAACATGTATAACAATGGATACTCAAAAACTAATTCTTGAAGATCATTTCCTGCAAAGCACAATAAGAGTTATTTCTTCACAAGTTTTGGATGCACGTTGAACAGCTGAACGCTTTTGTTTGCAAAAGATACTTTTTTATCTATTTCACCTGGATGTTTGTGAGCTCTAGAGATGAAATAATATCCGAACAAACCTATCGATACCCGTTACACATGAGATGACCCCCACATCCTTTGTCAAAATAAACAACTCCCCGATCAATGCATTTCACTCTTCCGTGCAACGCACGGGCACCTTACTATATATATTAGTACGACCAAAAATTGAACTAACATTATATATAGTACGATAAATGATGATGCATGTCACCTAAAATTATATCATTGAAAACTATGTTCAAATACGAATCCAACGATATTGTTTTTGTTTACATGCACTAACATTTTGTCAGTTAAATCTTCAGTCAAATTCAATGGGGGATAAACCACGACCGATGTAGTAGTACTAGTGTAGAGGGCGGCGCTGCACGGGAGTCTCACCCCGCTCGTGGCACGGAAGTAAAGCCGTCATATCACAAAACCCAACCACTCCCAGTAATAAGTGGCTTGGTAAAATAAACGGACAAGCAACTATCACATCCCTCCGTCTTTTTTGCATTTTATCTCTCTGCATTTACTTTCTCTGGTTCATCTCGCACACTCGATCCCTAGCTACTACTCCTAGTATCCCTAGCTACTACTCCTAGGGCCAGTTCTTTTGGCGGCTTCCCTAGCTTTTCCCATAAGACTAGTCATAGTGGAGAGTAACATTAAGGCGCCTCACCCATTTATTTGGGCTTCTAAACTACTACTAGTAGTACCTCCGTCCTAGTTTATTCCTCACCATTGTAATTTGTGCTAAATTTTGATCAAAGATTTAACTGATAAAATGTTAGTGCATGTGACATGCGCTAACATTTCATTAGTTAAATTTATGATCAAAATTTGACACAGATTACAATGGGGACCAATAAACCAGGACGGAGGTAGTAGTTATGGGATTACTAATCTAGAAGCCTAAAAGAACTGGCCCCTGGTACTCCTACTAGTAGTAGTCCTCAAGTTGGAATTCCAATTGCACGGCACAACTTGTTAGGCAAAAAATTCGATATAGGGTGTAGGAAGCGGTTTGGGAATTTGCATGCCTTTCCAACCAGTGAGATACTCCGTACAAAGTACGACAGAGAAATAACCACAGAGAAGGAAGCTAAAAGTAAACAATCAAACGAGCATTTTTGCATTTGTTTTGCATTGAATCGTTTCACAAGCTTGACTACTGCTGTTTTTCTACTTTTACAAAAACCACATCGTAATGTTAAAACGTGCATTTGCACGTACATAAGTGTTGGGAATCTAGCATAATTTTAAAATTTTCCTACGCTCACCAAGATGCATCTATGGAGTCTACTAGCAAGGAGGGGAAGGGAGTGCATCTACATACCGTTGTAGATCGCGAGCGGAAGCGTTCCAATGAACGTGGATGACGGAGTCGTACTCGCCGTGATCCAAATCACCGATGACCGAGTGCCGAACGTACAGCACCTCCGCGTTCAACACACGTATGGTGCAGAGACGTCTCCTCCTTTCTTGATCCAGCAAGGGGGAAGGAGAGGTTGATGGAGATCCAACAGCACGACGGCGTGGGGTTGGATGTAGCGGTTCTCCGGCAGGGCTTCGCCGAGCTTCTGCGAGAGAGAGAGAGAGGTGTTGCAGGGGAGGAGGGAGGCGCCCAAGGCTGTGGTGTGCTGCCCTCCCTCCCCCCTTTATATAGGCCCCCTGGGGGGTGCGCAGCCCTAGGAGATGGGATCTCCAAGGGGGGCGGCGGCCAAGGGGGGAAGGGTTGCCTTGCCCCCCAAGGCAAGGGGGAACTCCCCCCTAGGGTTCCCAACCCTAGGCGCATGGGGGGGGAGGCCCAAGGAGGCGCCCCAGCCCACTAGGGGCTGGTTCCCCTCCATTTTCAGCCCACGGGGCCCTCCGGGACAGGTGGCCCCACCCGGTGGACCCCCGGGACCCTTCCGGTGGTCCCGGTACAATACCGATAACCCCCGAAACTTTCCCGGTGGCCGAAACTGGACTTCCTATATATAATTCTTCACCTCCGGACCATTCCGGAACCTCTCGTGACGTCCGGGATCTCATCCGGGACTCCGAACAACTTTCGGGTTTCCGCATACATATATCTCTACAACCCTAGCGTCACCGGACCTTAAGTGTGTAGACCCTACGGGTTCGGGAGACATGCAGACATGACCGAGACGCCTCTCCAGTCAATAACCAACAGCGGGATCTGGATACCCATGTTGGCTCCCACATGTTCCACGATGATATCATCGGGTGAACCACGGTGTCGAGGATTCAATCAATCCGTATGCAATTCCCTTTGTCAATCGGTATGTTACTTGCCCGAGATTCGATCGTCGGTATCCCAATACCTAGTTCAATCTCGTTACCGGCAAGTCTCTTTACTCGTACCGCAATGCATGATCCTGTGACTAACGCCTTAGTCACATTGAGCTCATTATGATGATGCATTACCGAGTGGGCCCAGAGATACCTCTCCGTTTACACGGAGTGACAAATCCCAGTCTCGATCCGTGCCAACCCAACAGACACTTTCGGAGATACCCGTAATGCACCTTTATAGTCACCCAGTTACGTTGTGACGTTTGGCACACCCAAAGCACTCCTACGGTATCCGGGAGTTGCACGATCTCATGGTCTAAGGAAAAGATACTTGCCATTGGAAAAGCTCTAGCAAACGAAACTACACGATCTTTTATGCTATGCTTAAGTTGGGTCTTGTCCATCACATCATTCTCCTAATGATGTGATCCCGTTATCAATGACATCCTATGTCCATAGTCAGGAAACCATGACTATCTGTTGATCAACGAGCTAGTCAACTAGAGGCTTACTAGGGACAGAATGTGGTCTATGTATTCACACATGTATTACGATTTCCGGACAATACAATTATAGCATGAATAATAGACTATTATCATGAACAAAGAAATATAATAATAACCTTTTATTATTGCCTCTAGGGCATATTTCCAACAGTCTCCCACTTGCACTAGAGTCAATAATCTAGTTACATTGTGATGAATCGAACACCCATTGCGTCCTGGTGTTGATCATGTTTTGCCCTAGGGAGAGGTTTAGTCAACGGATCTGCTACATTCAGGTCCGTGTGTACTTTACAAATATCTATGTCTCCATTTTGAACACTTTCACGAATGGAGTTGAAGCGACGCTTGATATGCCTGGTCTTCCTGTGAAACCTGGGCTCCTTCGCAAGGGCAATGGCTCCAGTGTTGTCACAGAAGAGAGTCATCGGGCCCGACGCATTGGGAATCACCCCCAGGTCGGTAATGAACTCCTTCATCCAGACTGCTTCCTGTGCTGCCTCCGAGGCTGCCATGTATTCCGCTTCACATGTAGATCCCGCCACGACGCTTTGCTTGCAACTGCACCAGCTTACTGCTCCTCTATTCAAAATATACACGTATCCGGTCTGTGACTTTGAGTCATCCGGATCTGTGTCGAAACTAGCGTCGACGTAACCCTTTACGACGAGCTCTTCGTCACCTCCATAAACGAGAAACATATCCTTAGTCCTCTTCAGGTACTTCAGGATATTCTTGACCGCTGTCCAGTGTTCCTTGCCGGGATTACTTTGGTACCTTCCTACCAAACTTACGGCAAGGTTTACATCAGGTCTGGTACACAGCATGGCATACATAATAGACCCTATGGCCGAGGCATAGGGGATGACACTCATCTCTTCTATATCTTCTGTCGTGGTCGGGCATTGAGCCGTGCTCAATTGCACACCTTGCAATACAGGCAAGAACCCCTTCTTGGACTGATCCATACTGAACTTCTTCAATATCTTGTCAAGGTATGTACTCTGTGAAAGACCAATGAGGCGTCTTGATCTATCTCTATAGATCTTGATGCCTAATATGTAAGCAGCTTCTCCAAGGTCCTTCATTGAAAAACACTTATTCAAATAGGCCTTTATACTTTCCAAGAATTCTATATCATTTCCCATCAATAATATGTCATCCACATATAATATGAGAAATGCTACAGAGCTCCCACTCACTTTCTTGTAAACACAGGCTTCTCCATAAGTCTGTGTAAACCCAAACGCTTTGATCATCTCATCAAAGCGAATGTTCCAACTCCGAGATGCTTGCACCAGCCCATAGATTGAGCGCTGGAGCTTGCATACTTTGTTAGCATTCTTAGGATCGACAAAACCTTCCGGCTGCATCATATACAACTCTTCCTTAAGGAATGCCGTTTTGACGTCCATCTGCCATATCTCATAATCATAGTATGCGGCAATTGCTAACATTATTCGGACGGACTTCAGCTTCGCTACGGGTGAGAAAGTCTCATCGTAGTCAACCCCTTGAACTTGTCGATAACCCTTAGCGACAAGTCGAGCTTTGTAGATGGTCACATTACCATCCGCGTCCGTCTTCTTCTTAAAGATCCATTTGTTTTCTATGGCTCGCCGCTCATCGGCCAAGTCAGTCAAAGTCCATACTTTGTTTTCATACATGGATTCTATCTCGGATTTCATGGCTTCTAGCCATTTGTCGGAATCCGGGCCCGCCATCGCTTCTTCATAGTTCGAAGGTTCACCGTTGTCTAACAACATGATTTCCAGGACAGGGTTGCCGTGCCACTCTGGTGCGGAACGTGTCCTTGTGGACCTACGAAGTTCAGTGGCAACTTGATCCGAAGCTTCATGATCATCATCATTAACTTCCTCTCCAGTCGGTGTAGGCACCACAGGAACATTTTCCCGCGCTGCGCTACTTTCCGGTTCGGAAGGGGTGACTATCACCTCATCAAGTTCCACTTTCCTCCCACTCAATTCTTTCGAGAGAAACTCCTTCTCCAGAAAGGACCCGTTCTTGGCAACGAAGATCTTGCCTTCGGATCTGAGGTAGAAGGTATACCCAATAGTTTCCTTAGGGTATCCTATGAAGACGCATTTTTCCGATTTGGGTTCGAGCTTTTCAGGTTGAAGTTTCTTGACATAAGCATCGCATCCCCAAACTTTTAGAAATGACAGCTTAGGTTTCTTCCCAAACCATAATTCATACGGTGTCGTTTCAACGGATTTCGACGGAGCCCTATTTAAAGTGAATGCGGCAGTCTCTAAAGCATAACCCCAAAATGAGAGCGGTAAATCGGTAAGAGACATCATAGATCGCACCATATCCAATAGAGTGCGATTACGACGTTCGGACACACCATTTCTCTGAGGTGTTCCAGGCGGCGTGAGTTGTGAAACTATTCCACATTTCCTTAAGTGTGTACCAAATTCGTGACTTAAATATTCTCCACCACGATATGATCGTAAGAATTTTATTTTCCTGTCACGTTGATTCTCGACTTCACTCTGAAATTCCATGAACTTTTCAAAGGTTTCAGACTTGTGTTTCATTAGGTAGACATACCCATATCTACTTAAATCATCAGTGAGAGTGAGAACATAACGATATCCTCCGCGAGCCTCAACACTCATTGGACCGCACACATCGGTATGTATGATTTCCAATAAGTTGGTTGCTCGCTCCATTGTTCCGGAGAACGGAGTCTTGGTCATCTTACCCATGAGGCATGGTTCGCACGTGTCAAATGATTCGTAATCAAGAGACTCCAAAAGTCCATCTGCATGGAGCTTCTTCATGCGCTTGACACCAATGTGACCAAGGCGGCAGTGCCACAAGTATGTGGGACTATCGTTATCAACTTTACATCTTTTGGTATTCACACTATGAACATGTGTAACATCACGTTCGAGATTCATCAAAAATAAACCATTGACCAGCGGGGCATGACCATAAAACATATCTCTCAAATAAATAGAACAACCATTATTCTCAGATTTAAATGAGTAGCCATCTCGAATTAAACGAGATCCAGATACAATGTTCATGCTCAAAGCTGGCACTAAATAACAATTATTGAGGTTTAAAACTAATCCTGTGGGTAGATGCAGAGGTAGCGTGCCAACGGCGATCACATCGACCTTGGAACCATTCCCGACGCGCATCGTCACCTCGTCCTTTGCCAGTCTCCGTTTATTCCGTAGTTCCTGTTTTGAGTTACAAATATGAGCAACCGCACCGGTATCAAATACCCAGGAGCTACTACGAGTACTGGTAAGGTACACATCAATTACTAGTATATCACATATACCTTGGGTGTTGCCGGCCTTCTTCTTGTCCGCTAAGTATTTGGGGCAGTTCCGCTTCCAGTGACCACTTCCCTTGCAATAAAAGCACTCAGTCTCGGGCTTGGGTCCATTCTTTGACTTCTTCCCGGTAACTAGCTTACCGGGTGCGGTAACTCCCTTGCCGTCCTTCTTGAAGTTCTTCTTACCCTTGCCCTTCTTGAACTTAGTGGTTTTATTCACCATCAACACTTGATGTTCTTTTCTGATCTCTACCTCAGCTGATTTCAGCATTGAATATACCTCGGGAATGGTCTTTTCCATCCCCTGCATATTGTAGTTCATCACAAAGCTCTTGTAGCTTGGTGGAAGCGACTGGAGGATTCTGTCAATGACCGCGTCATCCGGGAGATTAACTCCCAGCTGAGACAAGCGGTTGTGCAACCCAGACATTCTGAGTATGTGCTCACTAACAGAACTGTTCTCCTCCATTTTACAGCTGAAGAACTTGTCGGAGACATCATATCTCTCGACCCGGGCATGAGCTTGAAAAACCAGTTTCAGCTCCTCGAACATCTCATATGCTCCATGTTTCTCAAAACGCTTTTGGAGACCCGGTTCTAAGCTGTAAAGCATGCCGCACTGAACGAGGGAGTAATCATCAGCACGCTGCTGCCAAGCGTTCATAACGTCTTGGTTCTCAGGGATTGGTGCTTCACCTAGCGGTGCTTCTAAGACATAATCTTTCTTGGCTGCTATGAGGATGATCCTCAGGTTCCGGACCCAGTCCGTATAGTTGCTGCCATCATCTTTCAGCTTGGTTTTCTCTAGGAACGCGTTGAAATTGAGGGCAACGTTGGCCATTTGATCTACAATACATAGTGTAAAGATTTTAGACTAAGTTCATGATAATTGAGTTCATCTAATCAAATTATTAATGAACTCCCACTCAGACAAACATCCCTCTAGTCATCTAAGTGAAACATGATCCGAGCTCAACTAGGCCGTGTCCGATCATCACGTGAGACGGACTAGTCAAGATCGGTGAACATCTCCATGTTGATCGTATCTTCTATACGACTCATGCTCGACCTTTCGGTCCTCCGTGTTCCGAGGCCATGTCTGTACATGCTAGGCTCGTCAAGTCAACCTAAGTGTATTGCGTGTGTTCCGAGGCCATGTCTGTACATGCTAGGCTTGTCAACACCCGTTGTATTCGAACGTAAGAATCTATCACACCCGATCATCACGTGGTGCTTCGAAACGACGAACCTTCGCAACGGTGCACAGTTAGGGTGAACACTTTCTTGAAATTATTATAAGGGATCATCCTACTTGCTACCGTCGTTCTAAGCAAATAAGATGCAAAAATATGATAAACATCACATGCAATCAAATAGTGACATGATATGGCCAATATCATCATGCTCCTTTGATCTCCATCTTCGGGGCACCATGATCATCTTTGTCACCGGTATGACACCATGATCTCCATCATCATGATCTCCATCATTGTGTCTTCATGAAGTCGTCACGCCAACGATTACTTCTACTTCTATGGCTAACGCGTTTAGCAACAAAGTAAAGTAATTTACATGGCGTTATTCAATGACACGCAGGTCATGCAAAATAATAAAGACAACTCCTATGGCTCCTGCCGGTTGTCATACTCATCGACATGCAAGTCGTGATTCCTATTACAAGAATATGATCAATCTCATACATCACATATATCATTCATCACATCTTCTGGCCATATCACATCACATAGCACTTGCTGCAAAAACAAGTTAGACGTCCTCTAATTGTTGTTGCAAGTTTTTACGTGGTTTGTAGGTTTCTAGCAAGAACGTTTTCTTACCTACGTATGACCACAACGTGATTTGCCAATTTCTATTTACCCTTCATAAGGACCCTTTTCATCGAATCCGTTCCGACTAAAGTAGGAGAGACAGACACCCGCTAGCCACCTTATGCAACTAGTGCATGTCAATCGGTGGAACCTGTCTCACGTAAGTGTACGTGTAAGGTCGGTCCGGGCCGCTTCATCCTACAATACCGCCGAAACAAGAAAAGACTAGTAGCGGCAAGAAGAATTGGCAAACTCAACGCCCACAACTGCTTTGTGTTCTACTCGTGCATAGTAACTACGCATAGGCCTTGCTCATGATGCCACTGTTGGGAATCGTAGCATAATTTTAAAATTTTCCTACGCTCACCAAGATGCATCTATGGAGTCTACTAGCAACGAGGGGAAGGGAGTGCATCTACATACCGTTGTAGATCGCGAGCGGAAGCGTTCCAATGAACGTGGATGACGGAGTCGTACTCGCCGTGATCCAAATCACCGATGACCGAGTGCCGAACGTACAGCACCTCCGCGTTCAACACACGTACGGTGCAGCGACGTCTCCTCCTTTCTTGATCCAGCAAGGGGGAAGGAGAGGTTGATGGAGATCCAACAGCACGACGGCGTGGTGGTGGATGTAGCGGCTCTCCGGCAGGGCTTCGTCGAGCTTCTGCGCGAGAGAGAGAGGTGTTGCAGGGGAGGAGGGAGGCGCCAAAGGCTGTGGTGTGCTGCCCTCCCTCCCCCCCCTTTATATAGGCCCCCAAGGGGGGTGCGCAGCCCTTGGAGATGGGATCTCCAAGGGGGGGGCGGCGGCCAAGGGGGGAAGGGGTTGCCTTGCCCCCCAAGGCAAGGGGAAACTCCCCCCCCCTAGGGTTCCCAACCCTAGGCGCATGGGGGGAGGCCCAAAGTGGCGCCCCAGCCCATTAGGGGCTGGTTCCCCTCCACTTTCAGCCCACGGGGCCCTCCGGGACAGGTGGCCCCACCCGGTGGACCCCCGGGACCCTTCCGGTGGTCCCGGTACAATACCGATAACCCCCGAAACTTTCCCGGTGGCCAAAACTGGACTTCCTATATATAATTCTTCACCTCCGGACCATTCCGGAACCTCTCGTGATGTCCGGGATCTCATCCGGGACTCCGAACAACTTTCGGGTTTCCGCATACATATATCTCTACAACCCTAGCGTCACCGGACCTTAAGTGTGTAGACCCTACGGGTTCGGGAGACATGCAGACATGACCGAGACGCCTCTCCGGTCAATAACCAACAGCGGGATCTGGATACCCATGTTGGCTCCCACATGTTCCACGATGATATCATCGGGTGAACCACGGTGTCGAGGATTCAATCAATCCGTATGCAATTCCCTTTGTCAATCGGTATGTTACTTGCCCGAGATTCGATCGTCGGTATCCCAATACCTAGTTCAATCTCGTTATCGGCAAGTCTCTTTACTCGTACCGCAATGCATGATCCCGTGACTAACGCCTTAGTCACATTGAGCTCATTATGATGATGCATTACCGAGTGGGCCCAGAGATACCTCTCCGTTTACACGGAGTGACAAATCCCAGTCTCGATCCGTGCCAACCCAACAGACACTTTCGGAGATACCCGTAATGCACCTTTATAGTCACCCAGTTACGTTGTGACGTTTGGCACACCCAAAGCACTCCTACGGTATCCGGGAGTTGCACGATCTCATGGTCTAAGGAAAAGATACTTGACATTGGAAAAGCTCTAGCAAACGAAACTACACGATCTTTTATGCTATGCTTAAGTTGGGTCTTGTCCATCACATCATTCTCCTAATGATGTGATCCCGTTATCAATGACATCCTATGTCCATAGTCAGGAAACCATGACTATCTGTTGATCAACGAGCTAGTCAACTAGAGGCTTACTAGGGACAGGTTGTGGTCTATGTATTCACACATGTATTACGATTTTCGGACAATACAATTATAGCATGAATAATAGACTATTATCATGAACAAAGAAATATAATAATAACCTTTTATTATTGCCTCTAGGGCATATTTCCAACAATAAGTAATAGTAGTACTCCCTACGTCTAGGTGTATAAGTCTTCCCTCCTTCTTGGTCACGGTGCACAACCAAAGATGACTTATTGACCTGGACAGAGGGAGTAGCACAGTCTGCAAGCATATATAGAGAGAGACGTGTAGTGCGATAGTATATAGTAAAGTTTGTGCTATATGCACGTACTTGCAAAATGCGTACGAATACACAAGGTTTCCAAACTTTCCCTTTTACATACTTAATTAAGGACGCTAATAATTCCTGAACGTTCGGGATTTATCATTTGCGTCCCAAAACTAATGAGATCGCCTTAGGAAACAAAAATTATACTCCTCCTAAAAGCCACAGCGCTCGTAGGAGCGCTTGCGGCGCGCCATGAGTGCCCTGGTGCGCGGCCGTTTCCCAGCGCGCCGACACAACGCCTCTTCCTCAGCCTCGCAACTCGCGAGGTGCTGATTGGTGGCTTGCCGGCGGGCGAGCGCGATCTCACCGGTGTGGTGATCCGGCGCCAACAGGTACTCCTCCTCGCTGGAAGCGTGTACCCGGTCCACGTACCGCCAAGAGTAGATGAGGCGCTTGGGCCCGACTGCACTCAGGGCGTCGGCACGGGCATCCTCCGCCACCCTTACGGCCCTCGCACGAGCCTTCTGCCAAAGAGCCAATTGCCTGACTCTCTCGGACGCGACATAGGCCTCCCAGGCAGCTTGTTCCGCGGTGTGCTTCTCTTCCTCGGCCTTCTTCTCTGCCTCTATTTTGGCGCGCTCTGCTGGAGGCAAAGCCTCCCACAAGGCGACATCTATTTCTTTCCAAAGCTCCTCAAGGCTGGGGGGGGGGGGCGCTCGGCGGGCGGCGCGGCGTTCTCCTCGTAGCGGGGAGCCGACGCGTCCTCCGAAGCGCATGCTGGCGAGATTGGGAACGCCGATGCGTCCACCTCGACGCATCGCGGCGAGGATCGGAACGCCGACGCGTCCTCCTCGACTAGTGGCGGCGAGGAACGGAACGGCGACGCGTCGCGGCGAGGAGCGGAACGCCGACGCGTCCTCCTCGACTAGTGGCAGCGACGAACGGAACGGCGACGTGTGACCGTCCGCACGGTGCAGCGAGGGGCGCCTAGGGCTTGGGAGGGGCGATGCCATGGTGGTCAACGTGAGAGGGAGCCAGGGAGGGGGAGGAGGTAGCGATGAACGTGAACGTGAGGGGGAGGAGATAGCGATGTCGTGGGAGGCGCAGTATTTATAGCGAGCGATGGCACACCTACCTAAGATATGGACTGAGCTGCGCTGACTTAACTGCAGGTCCAGTTGCGTCACTGACATGTGGGCCAGACCCCTGTTGGGCCCATATGTCAGTGACCCAATGCACCCGCAGTTAAGTAACAGCTACGTGGGCATATTTGTTGGAGTAAATTACGGGGGAGGGAAGGGGTGGAAATATTGCTGGTCACAACGGATTGGACGAGCGCGGGGGGAGGAGAGTCATGCATGCAGATTTTTTCCACACGGGGTGGAGTGGTGGGACCGCCGGAGGGAGAAGGAGAGTCTGGCAGGCATATTGTTTCCACACATGGAGAGGAAAAGATTTGGAGACAAACGGGCTTCCTGCAGGTATGGGGAACGGTGCATAATAAGTCTCATCTTGCATGCCGGGCTAGGTATAGTCTCAAGTCATTAAAAACATACACGCCCCACACATGTTCATATTTCAAGATGATTAAGGCTGGCCATAATGGTGGTATCTTAGCTGGTATCATGCACACGGGAATAGCAAACATGCTGATGTGGCAAAGAATTAAAGAAGAGAGGGGGGTTAGAGTAACTAGTGTTCATGCATGCATTGGTAAACACATTTTTTTGTGAAGAACTACAAAAACTATTCCACCGCCTCTATCTTGCTAAGAGTAGGTCAAAATTTTGAATCGAGCCCTTTAAACTAGAAGGGAGGTAGTAGTACTCTAATAGCTAACCTTGGCCCTGTTTGGATCCATGTGTTAGAGTTAGTTTGGGTTAGTTTGAACTCAACTAACCCCCAAAAAATCTAACCCACCCAAGAGGTGCTTTATACTCATTATAATCAGTATTGTAGATATTGATATTTTTAGTATAAACAATCGACGGAAGTAAAAAGGACCAGAGGGAGTATCATGCATGCGGAGTAGGCAAAAAAATTGCTCATTTATAGCCGGTCGAAGTCTCAAAGGGCGCGACCGCGCGAGGGAGGCGAAGGTCGTGGGAGGCGCGACGGTTGACGGAATTAATTGAAGTTACACACAAGCCGGCATGCGTCCGAACAGGCAGAAGCTATACCATCAGGCCTACGATATGGGTCTAGTAGACATGACATCTAGTGGGTCCCGCATAGTTCTCGAGAACTCTTTGGGAGCTTGCAGCCGTTTATCGACCGGGCAAGCTAGCAACCCCACGCCGTTCGCACACCCTACTCGTCCCCGTCTTCTACTAGTACAGTACCTTACAACAGTTTGCTCCCAGTCGTCCCGTCCTTTCACATTACGACAGTTCCACTAATCCTAACCCTCCTCCCAAATCCATGGCGTCCCAAATCTCCATGATCGGCGGTGAGTACAACGTTAGAACCATCACCGGCGATGAGTTCGACGTCATCTACACCCGTTCTTCCGCAACGGTGAAAGAATGCCTTGCTCGCTTCAAACGCATGTTCGAAAACTCAAATGATGAGTGGGTCGCTGGGCTAGATGTTGAGTACACCACAGTCCTGGGAAGCGAGAAGAAACTAAAGGAGGCAGAGAAGAAGAAGCCCACCATGATCCAGGTTTGTGTGCATGACTTATGCTTGGTCTACCACATATGCCATGCCGACGTTGAGTGCGAGGAATTTAAGAAGTTCATCAAGGGCGGCCGAGTCAAATTCGTTACTGTAGACTTTAGGAACGACAAGGAAATCCTGGGTCGGATAGGCCTCGTTGTAGGCCAGCCCTTCGACCTCCAGAAGGCAAGCTTGGTGTCCTCCTCTCAGCCTTCAATGCTGACCCTGGCAGAAGCCATGGTTCATCCTTCGTACGGTAAACTAGAGAAACCTCATCACGAGTTTCATCATGCATGGGAGTCGAAGACATTAGATGAAGATCACATCCTGTACGCAGCAATGGATGCCTACCTTTGTTTAAATATCTACAAGGGTTGGATGAAGAAGCAGAGCCCAGTGTCCGGTTCAAGCAAAGAAGCGTCGGCGAAGAGGAAGAGGGACGAGGACGAAGTCGAGGACGTGGACTCGGACTCCGAGTAGGTGGCAGTGCCGTTGCTCATGCTGGTTCTACTGCAGTGTCGAGTGGACTAGTTGCTTAGTTTATTTTCAAGGGTGTGTTGTGCTGAGGCCCCAGCAGAACTATGTTTATGTTCTTTCTCATTATTTGAACTCTTTAGTACGTACAGTAGTACTAGTACTATGTCTTACTACTGTTCTTCTTGCAGCTGGTACTACTGCTCGTATCTTTGTGTTCCTACTGTAGTTAATACGTTCGTACTAGTAGTATAATTTGGGTTAGTCGATTTGTGAAAGAAGTTCAACGGAGTGAAGGAAGAAGACAGTAGGGTGCCCATGATCTATCTTATGAGTGTTGGGTGTGGAATGCAGTTCGCCGGAAAAAAATGGATCGTGCCCAGGGTTAAACGGATGGCGGGGGTGGGGGAGCATGGTAGTGGCAGGCGGTTTAGGGGAGGGCGTGGCGGCGGCGGCAGGCGGTTAGGCGTGTGGCGGGCTGAGAAGATGACCAGTGCATCTATTTCGGAGGTTGAAGAAGCCCTTCTAGCCATCCATGTTGCATCAAATGGCTCACAAGAGTCGACTGACCCAAATTGCTCCTTCAGATTGCAGGATCCACGTGGCATTCAAGGTCTCGAAGGTAGATTCCGCATCCGCACCCGGTTTGCGGGCTCGACGTGCGCGCGACCGGCTTCCGCCGCGACAGCCACCATGCGCGCCTCCTCCGCGCGGGCGAAGACGACAATGACACGCTAGTTCCACCTCGCCGGCGTGCTGGAGCACGCACTCATCCTCCTCTTCATATGCTGCGTGCATAGACGCGGCTCCACCAGCTGCTCGCGTGCTTGGCAGCGCCGCGGCATCGCGAGGAGGGACTGCAGATGACGTGAGCGGGCGAGCCTTCGGCTTAGCGGCGACATGGCGGTGATGGGCGAGAAATTATTGGCCGGAGCAGGCGGGCGCCGGCATGCGCAACGGCGGCGGCGGCATATTGATGAGTGCGCGTATGGGATCTTAGTTTAGTTTTATATAGGGTTGGTCAAACTTAAAAGAAAACCGTACTAGTACACGTAAACATTAGACTTAGGCAGCGCTTTTATTAGTTACCACAGCCACGATACGGAATCCTGTGCAAGCGCGTGAACCGCGGCCACGCGGTCGATCGAACGGTGCGTCACCGTGTCGCGCTCGAAGGACATCCACTGAACCTTTTTGTGTGTGTGAAAACAATCCCCGAATATTACTCAACTTTTTTTTCGGGAAAAGTTCTTGACGCTACATATTTCCATATATTTGAATTTAGCTCCAGTTCGTGTTTATTTGGATTTGGACGTTTTAGGTGCACCCTAGTTTTTTTAATACTGATTTTGGGGTTGTTTGGTTCCCAGCCACCGTTTGCCAAGCCAAAATTTGGCAGCCATAGTTTAGTTGGCATGTGTTTCGTTTTTGCAACACTTTGGCTTGCCACACTTTATTGCCCCTATGGCCCACTTGTCATAGAGACAATGTTGCCACACTTGCCTAAGGTTAGGGGCTGTTTGGTTTGTGACTAACTTTGCCAAAGGTTGCCACACCTAAGGTTAGGCAAGTTTGACTAACTTAGGTGAGTGTTTGGTTCAAGCCACACCTTAGGCAAGCCACACTTGAGCCCCACATGGCATACACACAAAAAGTATGGCAAGATTCCCTTAGTCTTGCCAACTTGTGGCTCTCATTTTGATGAACTAAGCTTAGGCAAGGTTGGCAAAAATGTGTGGCAAAGTATGGCAATGCTAGGCCTAGAACCAAACAGCCCCTTAGTTCTTCAAAATGAGAGCCACAAGTTGGCAAGCCTAAGGGAATCTTGCCACACTTTTTGAGTGTATGTAATGTGGGACCCTAATGTGGCTTGCCTAAGGTGTGGCTTGAACCAAACACCCACCTAAGTTGGTCAAACTTGCCTAACCTTAGGTGTGGCAACCTTAGGCAAACTTAGTCTCAAACCAAACAGCCCCTGTGTGTGTGACTGAGAGAGAACATGTGTATGTGTCCATATGTGTGTTGTGGCGGAAGGGCAATGTGGAGACGGTGTGCGTGTGATAGAGACATAGAGAGGTGTCAATGTGCAAATGATCATGCATGAGTGAGACATAGACAGATGCCGATATGTTGTGTATACATGAGAGAACGGTCTTCTATTTTACTTGTGTGTGTGTGAGAGAGAGAGGAGCATCTGTAACACAACAACCATCTCTCTCTCGATTCGTCCGTATCTCGCACGATCGCATGTAACACATGCATCAACGCGCACATTTTGACACCCTCACCCGGCCCCTGCCCACCTCAAGGCCCGCACATCGCTCTATATCTCGCACGCACAATCTCTTCATGAATACCCTGTTTAGCAAGTAGCTTTCCGTCACATACACACACATTTCTCTCGTTAGGTTTGTTTTCTCTCAATATCTGACACACACACACAGACAGCACACATCACACACACCCCCCTCCCCCGAGCACACAATTCATCCCCATCCAAGGTTATATGGCGACCACTCTCGCTTGTGCTTGTTCGCACCCCAGCATGCACAACACCTCAATCTTCAAAGAGGGCATCGAGGAGATCGAAGACGGCGACCACACTGCGCTAGAGAATGCGGGGCCATTTGGAAGCAGGATGATGTGACGACGGCTGACTGACTCCTCCCGCACCCTCTCTCTCTCGCACAAAATTACCAATCCCTCTCTCCCCCGCACAAATTTATCAATCCCTCAACCCACGAGATCCTTCCCCTCTCGTCCATGTTTTTCCAGCTCTCTCATCAAACATGTTGTCTCTTCTCCTTCCACGTGTACAGAATCCGGATGCACACGCATCTCACATATGTTACATGTCTCCATCTTTCTCACAGACCTAACTTCTTCCTCTCTCTTTCTCTCTCTATCTCCCTCTTTCTGTTTCGTTAGGTTTGTCTCCTACTCTCTCGTCCACATACATACAATATTTCCCGCCCTATCTGCTCCATCTTCGCAAGCTCTCTCTGCACGTTTCATTCACACATTGGGATATGTTCAAAATGTTGCTTTTATAATGGCTGATGTAGAGTTATTGTTGGTTTTGTTGCATCCTACAAAGTAATAACTATGAAGTGCATTTTGATTGTCATTTGACTGGGATTACGCGAGTTTGAGCATGTTGTGAAGTACTATAGACCTCGTATACATCTTGGAATTCGATAATGATTGGAACTATTGAATTGTATAGACCATTACATTCGAAGTCAGTAGCCTAATATATTTATTTCACAATTTCAACAAATGATTAATTCACTACATACTAAGAAAACAAATGTGTACACCCTCCGTTTTTATTTAAGTTTGCGTATTAGCATTGGTCAAAGTCAAGTTTTGTAAACTCTCAGAAAGTTTATAACAAAAAATATTAACATATACAATAACAAATAAATACCATTAGATTCATTATTGAATGTACTTTCACATCATACTTATCTGTTATGGTAAATGTTTATATTTTTCTATAAACTTGGTCAAACTTTAGGAAGTTTGACTTCGGTCAAACCTAATATGCAGAGTTTACTAGTACTACTCGCTAGTTGCTTAGCCGAATCACCCAACACGCCACACGGGGAGTTCAGTGTCACAAAATTTTGAGGTCGGCGGGAAAATCTCCCGCGACCTTGATTCGAGCAGTGGGAAGTTGCCATCATAGCCTTCGGAACAGGCCTACGGATGATGGTTGGTAGGGGGCTGTTTTCGTAACTTCAGGTTCACCCTACCCAGCCAACCCCACCCCGGCACCCAGAGTAGTACACCTGAATACTCCCCATTTTCTATCCCCACCGCAAAATAGACTTCTCCACGGCACAGTAGCCTTCGTGCTCCTCCCCTTCTACATCGGCGCACTCGTCCAGCGCAGCGCATCTGCCTCATCGACGATCTCGTACGCCGCACTGGAGCCGGTCCACCGTCGTCTTCGTACACGGAGCCTCTTCCCCGGCACCGTCTTCCACGGTCTCGGATCTGCTTCCCGGAAGCCGACGCCAAGCGCAGAAGCACCACCGTCGTGGACAATGAACTGACTCCCGTTGCCGACCATGACTCACAAAGGCCGCCGCGACCATCGTTCTCCTCCTCGATTGGTAATGTGTGTATTGAATCACTTAGCAGTACATGTGCAGTTCCAATTTTGTTCATACCTACCCTTCAAATTTCCTGGGTGCTATTGTTCCCGTAAAAGTAATTGGTTATAGCCTCCATTGTCCAACAGAATATCAGCTTGTAATTGTGCGTCGCTCCTGTATCGCGCTGTGCTTGGGTAGGTATTTCATCTGCAACCAATAGTGTGGCAAATGATGGATAGTTTTTTAGAACTAGCAAGATGCCCATGCGTTGCACGCATCAAGATGCATTTGTATGAGTAGTTTATCTTGTGGGAGAAAAGGATGAACGAGGGAATGCCTTATTTGCAAATGCGGAGAGGGGTGTGGGTATCTTTTTGCAAAATTGCCACAGCTTCCTTCATATCCGTCGGATATAAATCGGATGGCCTATATTGCAGGATGGCAGGAACACCATCATCACCAACTCTGTTTTTATAAGAGTAGGGAAAAAGTAGACAAAAAAATAGAGAGTAGAGAAGTAGAGATAAATATTAAATATAAAATAAATATAACAGTAGAGAAGAGAGTAGAGATAGCAGAGACGTCGGGAAAGGATTGCGCGTGTCCGGGAAAAAGCGGCCGAGCGTGCGCTAGTTTTGGCGCGTGGCGTCCGGCGCGCTTTATAAAATCCAACGCCCTCCCACCGCTCTGTGCCTTGCCACCGCTCTCTCCCCGCTCTGTGCCTCGCCACCGCTCTCTCCCCGCTCTTTCTCGCCTCGCCGCCGCCGTGCCACCATGCCGCCGCGTCGCCGGGAAACATGGGGATACCGCGGCGTCCGCGCGCGCCCCTCCGGCGGCTTCTCCGCCGAGATCCGGTTCTGCGGGATGCGCCTCGGCCTCGGCAATTTCAACACCGCCAACGAGGCCGCCCGCGCGTACGACTTGGCGGCATGGCGCCTCCGGTGGCCTCATAGAACATTGAACTTCCCCAATGTGCTGACGCGGGAGCGGGCACAAGAGCTCGTGCCTCTGCCGCGGCTTATCACCGATGAGGATCGTCGCGACAACCGGAGGCGGGAGCACTGTCTCGGCATCGCCGAGATGGACGAGGAAGCCATGGCGCTGTGGCGCCAACGCTTCCTGCAGGACATCATCAACGAGCGCGAGTTCTATGAGCAAAGGAGGGCGGAGAGGGATAAGAGGAGGGCGGAGCGAGCCGCCTATCGGGAGGACAAGCGTAGGCGAAAAGCGGACGCTCAATTCAACAAGAGGCTAGGAGCAGCGTCACCCTGGGAATTCGACGACGATCGGTATCTTCACGCCTACAGTCAGACGTCAGAGGAGGACATCACCGAGGAGGAGTCGGACGACGAGGAGTAGTTGAATAATCTATTTTTTTATCTATCTATGCTGAGAACTATCCTCTACTCTCTATCTCTACTTCTCGATCTCAGCACTGTAAACACTTTTTTAGAGCGCCGCGCGTTGCGATTCTATTGGAGATGCTCTAACATGGGAGACGAGTGCTTTAATGTTGCCCACAAGATGCGCGAGTATTATTAGTAGTACATTTTTCTTGCCATGTTGAGATTTTAAAACCACGAGTGCGAACATGCAGAGGAGCAATGAAGACCAAACACGGGATATTGGGGACATCTTCAAGGAGTGTGGCAAGTTAAAGAGGAGCTGCACTGAACCTGTAAAACGAGCTTTGGTAAGTAACACCCTTTCAATTACTTTTGTTTAGCCTCGTGTTCTTCGATGTGTATATGTTGTAGTTTCTGTTTCTCTTAAGCCTCGTGTTCTTCGATGTGTCATAAGAAGATTCTTAATTGTCCTAATGCTTTCATTTTTAGCTTGATGTAGGAAGTGGGTGTTCTCACCTTGTAGTCTGTTTTTATATTTTTTTTCCTTTTGAATTCACTTCTCCCAGTTCTGTTTATCCGGCTTCTACTAAATGGATCTGGGTTGCTCTGAGTAATTATCTAAAAAAGAAGTAACTTCATGTCAGGATGCAGTTCTTGCGAGGAGGGAAGTATGGTCAACCTCGAGATCATGTTTCCAGAATGAGGCTGGATTACACACAAGGTGCCAGCTCCCTAATGATGCTGGATTAGACACAAGGTGCAAATTCCCAGATGATGCTGGATTACACACAAGCCAGGTGGAGTCGTCAGCTGTTCGTGTTCTCGTGGCTCTAGTAAAGGCTGAAAGAAAGCGTGCAACAGCCCTTGAGAATGTAGCCGAGTTCCTGAAGAAGCGAAAAGAGCAATCAGATGCTCTCTTCACCCATGCCAAAGAAGAGATGGAAGAAGCCAGAAATAAGTTAGCAGAGGCAGAGCAGGCTAGGCGTCTCCTGCTATCTAAAACTGTTGTCAATACAAAATTTCCTTCATAGTAGCTAGGTTCAAATGTTTATCCAGTCAGCATGCCTGTTGTGATGTCCGTGCATCTACTGATGTGGCACAATTTTTTTTTCGGGTAATGTAATAACAGCAATTACTTTCCAAACAATAACAGACGAAGCATTGGACATGGTATAGTTCACGTGCAAGCCCGACATTCCAAGTTCAACTTCCACATCAAACTCATGTTCACAGATATCTCCACATTCATACATAACGTCCACAACCATGATTCACTTCAAAGCCAAAAAAAAAGTTGAGAGAGTTATGAATAAAGAAAAACCTCTAGTTCCTGCTACCAGTGCGAGCACAACAAGTCAAGACCATGCGTAATTAATTATATTTTGGTCACTTTTTGTGTTCTAAAATACCGGCCGGCTCGCAGAAGGATGTGTTGCCAGCACACGCGTGGATTCAATGAAGGCAGGCGGGGCAGTCTGAAGCCGGTTGCATGCGGCGAGGAGGCGTGTTCAGCCGGGCCTGCAGCGAGTGGGGCCCTCTTGGCCGGCGTGCCGGTTCAATGCCTGCGCTATGAGAGGTCGCGTCCGTGTCAGAGCAATCACTCACTCCAGTCCATTTTGTTTGCGTATAACAAAATCTCGTTTTCCATTCACATTTTACAAGTAAAATTCATGGACAAACTGTGACCCCAAAAACGATGGGGACTAGTAAACCAGAACGGAGGTAGTAGTCTTTTTTATCAAAGAAGGGTTTCCCCCTTCCGATTTTCATTACTGAAAACCAACATCTAAATCTAAACATAGTATTTGCCCTAGAACTACCAGGTTCAACATCTCGCAACATAAACCCATACAACCATACGCCAAGGAGGTACGTAGTAGGTAGTACTATGAATTCCATTTTCGCTCCATACCAATCGTTCTAAAAAGGGATAATTGTATTTATACCCTTAGTTGTGTCCCCCTCAACCGAATTGCCCCTAGTTTTTGAAAACACGTGGTCTTGCCCGACCCACTTTTTCATCTTGTGCTTTTGCCCTTTAACCGTTTGACCATCACTTACAAAATTTCATAACTAATTCATACTAAATCAGAAAAATGCCAATAAGATACCAAAATGTTTGGAAAAACATCACCTGTATGCCAATGTCACTTGCATTCATGACAAAAGTGTTGGTAAGTGCCCATCCGAGTTTAGCTCTTATCATACCACCATGAACAGGAAACTCTAAAAAAACTTCAAAAAATTCAAGAAAAATTTGGTGCCAAAGAATTGTAAATGTTTTAAGTGCTTGTCAAGTTTCATCAGGGAATGACATTCGTGGAAGTCGTGGCAAAGAAAACAGTCTATTTTCGAGTGTTGACTGTTTTTTTGGCCACGACTTCGAGGAATGTCATTCCCTGATAAAACTTGGCAAGCACTTAAAACATTTACAATTCTTTGGCACCAAATTTTTCTTGAATTTTTTGAAGTTTTTTTTAGACTTTCCTGTTCATGGTGGTATGATAAGAGCTAAAACTCGGATGGGCACTTACCAACACTTTTGTCATGAATGCAAGTGACATTGGCATACAGGTGATGTTTTTCCAAACATTTTGGTATCTTATTTGCATTTTTCTGATTTAGTATGAATTAGTTATGAAGTTTTCAAAGTGACGGTCAAACGGTCAAAGGGCAAAAGCACAAGATGACAAAGTGGGTCGGGCAAGACCATGTGTTTTCAAAAACTAGGGGCAATTCGGTTGAGGGGGACACAACTAAGGGTATAAATACAATTATCCCTTCTAAAAACTACTCCCTCCGTCCCATAATATAAGAACGTTTTTGACATTAGTGTAGTGTTAAAAAGGTTCTTATATTTTGGGACAGAGGGAGTACTTAGTACTTATAACGCGCCATTGAAAATCGGAACTCTTAACCCCGCTAAAAAAAATGATATTTTGAACGCGGCTACTCGATCTGTGGCAATTGGCGAGCCACCGCCTCCAAGTCGTTCACCTGTGGTCCCGACCATCAACTCCTACAGATCAAATTATCACGCGAGCTGACTATTCCTACAAAGGTGCGCTCCACCACGTACCCGGTACCCGCGAATGCAGCAATCGTGCACCTAGGGTTTTAGGGTTTATTTGTTAACGTTGCCTTTACGTAACACTCATGTGTGCGAGACAGCGAGAGACCGACTGCGTGTGTGCGCCTCTTCTCTTCGTATATGTACTCCACCGTTTGTCTGGTGTCCACAAAATTATAATAACTACTAGCAATGTGCCAATGCGTTGCCACATGATCTGAGTAGATTAATACATATTCACCGATTTGATAGAAAAAAAGTCTAGTTTTGAAATACGTATATCACTTAAAAAATGTTATGTTTCACTCAAAATATATTCCTTTGGCGGTTTTGATGAGATAAGGGAGGAATGTTGTTGGTTTCAAGATTCGAGAAGTGGTATATGTCTAATTTCTACTCTTACTAGCAAGATGCCCGTGCGTTGCACGGAACATCAAGATCTTGTGGGAGAAAAGGATGAACGAGGGAAGGCCTTATCTGCAAATGTGGAGAGGAGTGCGGGTAAATTGCCATAGTTTCGTTCCTATCCGTCAGATATAAATCGGACGACCTATATTGTAGGATGGCAGGCCCACCATCATCACCAACTCTGTTTTTTATCCCTACTGTTATAAAAAGCATAGTCGGTGATGATCGTGTGCCTGCCATCTTGCAATATAGGCCGTCCGATCTATATCTGACAGATAGGAAGGAAACTATGGCAATTTTGCAAAAAGATACCCACACCCCTATCCACACTTGCAAATAAGGCCTTCCCTTGTTCATCCTTTTCTCCCACAAGATAAACTACTCATGCATACAAATGCATCTTCATGTTCCGTGCAACGCATGGGCATCTTGCTAGTTGTTGCAAAAAGCCCATGTGTGTGAGAGAGAGAGGGAGAGAGGAGGAGGACGGAGTGCATGTGTGACAAAGACACAAAGAGTGTGTGTGCGGGAGGTATCGGCTTAAAATGAGGCGATAGTGTGTGTGTGCACGATTGAGAGGGCGTGTCTCAAGAAGGGAAGAAAAATCTACATAGATACAAGGAGCGGGAGAGAGACATGTATGCGATAGTGGAAGCACGAGTGTGCGGGTGTATAAACCTATCTAGAGGCCAGTCGATAAATGTTTGTCAGAGAAATACAAGACGGTGGTGCGAAAGCGAGAGTTTTGTGCATGAGAGAGAGAGACGGTAGTCAGGAAGGGGAGTGGAAGCAGGAGTTGTGTGTGTGTGAGAGAGAGAGGGGGGAGGGGAGTTTGTCTAATCGGCAAACAAATGAATAATGTCAGTCTGGGATGGAGACGAAAAGGAGACCGCAACAAATGTTGTGTCTACAGGAGAGAGAGAGAGAGTAATTTTAGTGGTATGATTCATATCTAGAGACATATAGGGTGTGTGAGAGAATCCCATAGAGAGAAAGACAAAGTGAAAGACGAGTGGAGACTATGTGTGTGGCGGTGAAAAAGAAAACTTAGGTACCTAGTGATACGAGAGAACGGTAGAGACGTGAGAGATAATGAAAACCGTGTAATGTATAATGATAGGGAGAGTGTGACACTTCTCAAGCGAGACGTCGAGAGACCATGTTTGCGAGGATAGGAGAAACATGAAGTGAGCGTGCGGGTGAGCTGGAGAAAAGAGAGTGATAGCTACATGAAGGAGCATGCATGCGAGAGAGATGGGCATGAAAGGAGTGAACATAAAAGGGATTCAAATATTTGAATTCGAGATGATGATACATGTAATCCATACTCGAACCAAAATTGATCTATCAAACATGCATACTCATATGAATTCATGCGCATCTATGTTATTTAATATGTAGATATTACTGATCCATACATTTTAGTAGAACATAATTTGGTTTAATTTTTTGAATTCAACCTTATGATTTTGAGATCATTGTATTTGTAAATCATATTATACATATAAAGGAGCAGAATTCTTTGTTGTGCTTTTGAAAGTATATATTAAAAAAATAATGTATATAGAATTTTATTCCAATCGAAAATGGATCCCGCCCGAAAAAATAGAATACAAATGGGATTCGAATTGAGTTGGCACGGTAAACGTGCACTCTGCAAAATTTGAACGAAGCGGGGAAAGTCGCAGTAACCGCCCGAAACCAAAATCTGCTAGATGGAAATTACTACTGCCTATCCCTGCCATGCAAAGCCTATCTGCTCGATTTCTGTAGGTTTCGATAGGGGTAGGTTTGTAATTTCACTCAAACATGACATAACCGCCTCTCACCCGGATTCATACATGGTGGGCGCCAAAACACAGTGTGTCCTCGGCCGAAATCGACTCCCTCCCTGATTCATACACCGTGGGCGCCAAAAACAAACTCTCGTCGGCAAATATTCGGTGTATGCGAGATTACCGTCCTATCCCCAACCGACTAATATTGTTGTGATGTAGGAAATTTGAAACGGGGGCTAAGTTTGTAAATTTCCTCGCATTTGAGAAAAGCACGCCCTAAAGACATGGTTCCCCTGTTCCTCTCACCTCCATTTCCCCATTCGTACTCCGTGGGCGCCAAAACACCCTCTCCACCCCAGCCTCCTCCGTCCGCCACCCCATCCACCGCCGTCCTCCTCCACCATGCCGGAGCTGATACCCCGACGCCGCCGTCCATTACAAGAGATCGACCTCTCTCATCCACGGCTTCGGACCGGGATCCTTGCATCCCGTCCTCTCGCTTCATCCCCGCCGTCGTCCACCTTGCCGGCACCGCTCCTACGTCCGTCTCGTCCACCGCGCCCCACCGCCACCGTGTACCCTCCTAGATCTGCTTCCACGCCGCTGACAGCCATCGCTACCGCAGCACCGTCAAATTCTCAGCAGATGCATACACGGCGCCGCACCAGAGGTGGTACTCTTTCATATCTGCTCAACTTATTTATCGCAGCAAGAAAATAGATCGCCACTGCTTTACTCTGATTTCTTGTCCATCACTTACTTGCTAGTTGAGAGCAAAAATTGGTTGCGAGGTTGCCTTTGTCCGGTTTGCACCTTCAGATCCGCCATGGCACGCTCAACACTATACTCCCAATGCTTATGGTTTTCGCCTTTTATATTCCACACTAGTTAAATCACAGTAGACTAAATTTCAAAATTGGGTCAGTCGATTTTTCAGAGCTCACCGAAGTTCGCCAGTGCGAACGAAGGGGCTCGGGTGGGGACTTTGGTTGTTGGGGGGGGGGGGCGGTGGTGGGGCCTCGCCGAACAAAGAAAACTCAATGCGGGTGGGGGCGGGGGGTGGGGGTGGCGGAGGAACACAGGCGGTGGGGGCCGATGGTCCGGCCAGCGGCCCGTGCGGTGTTCTGTATGGGAAGAATCAGAGACGAGGAAGAAGATGGGTTAGGAGACGTAGGATCTTCATCCAACCGCCTGAAATGGTCGACCGACCCAAATGCAGACATGCCTTTATATTCAGTACCATCATCGTACCTGCTTAGCACTGCTCCTGAATCCATCAAGCTAAACAACGTGCCACTCATAATTCCAAACTTGTTGCTCAAGTACGAATCTGATATGATGCTGATATTACTAAAACAGATAACATTTAATTGGTCAGCTAATATTCCTACTTTACTTTCGAAAAAGCACGTGCACCACATATAGAGAGACAGTAGGGAGTTGCTTTCTTAATGCGCTCTGGTTCATCATGTGTGGGCACTGCGCAACGAACATCTTATTATCCAAAATCTGCTTGCTCTTCTTTACCATGTTCCTCTTCCGTTCTTCTTTAATAAGTACTCTCTCTGTTCCTAAATACAAGTCTTTGTATAGATTCCACCATGGACTACATATGGAGCAAAATGAGTGAATCTACACTCTAAAATGTATCTGGATACATCTGTATGTGATCCATAGTGGAAATCTCTACCAACACTTATATTTTGCAACGGAGGGAGTATGATAGTAGTACAGTATGTTCCTTGTAGTGAATATGAGCAGGGACATTTGCAGTGTAGAGGTCTATACGGTCGGTTGGTATGGACACTTTGAACTCGTCGGGCCTCTTTGATTCGTAGGATTTTGTAAACATGGGAATAGGATTTGTAGTGGCCTGCCCACTTGAATCCTATAAGAATAGCAAGGAAATGCGGGGAGCTGTGTCGCCTTTGAGAGTTACACTGATATTAACAGTACCGCACCTTTAGTTGAAGAGAGCTAGTATCCGAAGGCTTTCTAACCATACCGGCAATACTAGCACATATATTCCAGCAAGTTCCACTTTGCTGATTTTACTCTGATGCTTATGGTTTTCCCGTTATATCTACACTATGATCTATGTAGCTGCTTTGTGTCGCACTAGCAGCAGTCCACTCTTGAAGCTAAACACCGCAATGACTTACAAAATTGGCACCAAGGAATTGAGTGCCATTCTGGATGCAATGAAACTCATACGCTCACCACCTGTTGATTCTTGTTCAGAATATGATCCTAATGACTATTCTAACCTCGAGGAGTCAAAGGCAGATGGCCTGTCCTGTTCACCCATCAAGGTGCCTGTTCTAATTTGGCAAGTTTTATTGATTGCGCGTATCTTGCATATGTTGTCTTGCATTTCTTCTACTTTGTTGCACCGCCATCTGCTTAGTTTACTCATCATATATGTCGAGATGCCATGCCCATCCATTATCAATACATATTCCATCTGTCATCATACCATGTTTTTCCACTCAAATGCTGTTCTTGTGCATCAGACATCAAAAAGGAAGAGGGTGATTGCCGAACCTGAAGGAGCACCAGCACAGTCCTTGAAAAACGTGGTTGTGCCGGAGAAATCAGGAACCACCCCACTTATATTGGTTGTACAACCAGTGACACAAAACGTAGGACCGACTCCAGAAGACTGTACCCATACTTCACTGGCCACACCACTAGCCGCACCACACAGGACCTGCACTCCAGCAAAAGGTATGCCAATTTCAGTTGCCATAGCACAAGCCTTACTGATACGTCTCCAACGTATCTATAATTTTTTATTGCTTCATGCTATATTATATTCTGTTTTGGATGATTAATGGGCTTTGTTATACACTTTTATATTATTTTTGGGACTAACCTATTAACTGGAGGCCAAGCCCAAATTGCTATTTTTTTGCCTATTTCAGAGTTTCGCAGAAAAAGAATATCAAACGGAGTCCAAACGCAATGAAACCTTCGGGAACGTGATTTTCGGAATGAACGTGATCCAGAGGACTTGGACCCTACGTCAAGAAAGCAACCAGGAGAGCACGAGGTAGGGGTCGCCTACCCTCCTGGGCGCGCCCTCCACCCACGTGGGGCCCACGTTGCTCCACCGACGTACTTCTTCCTCCTATATATACCTACGTACCCTCAAACCAACAGAAGCATCCATGAAAACCTAATTCCACCGCCGCAACCTTCTGTACCCGTGAGATCCCATCTTAGGGCCTTTTCCGGCGTCCTGCTGGAGGGGGCATTGATCACAGAGGGCTTCTACATCAACACCATAGCCTCTCCGATGATGTGTGAGTAGTTTACCTCAGACCTTCGGGTCCATAGTTATTAGCTAGATGGCTTCTTCTCTCTTTTTGGATCTCAATACAAAGTTCTCCATGATTCTCGTGGAGATCTATTCGATGTAATCTTCTTTTGCGGTGTGTTTGTTGAGACCGATGAATTGTGGGTTTATGATCAAGTTTATCTATGAACAATATTTGAATCTTCTCTGAGTTCTTTTATGTATGATTGGTTATCTTTGCAAGTCTCTTCAAATTATCAGTTTGGTTTGGCCTACTAGATTGATCTTTCTTGCAATGGGAGAAGTGCTTAGCTTTGGGTTCAATCTTGCGGTGTCCTTTCTCAGTGACAGTAGGGGCAGCAAGGCACGTATTGTATTGTTGCCATTGAGGATAACAAGATGGGGTTTATATCATATTGCATGAGTTTATCCCTCTACATCATGTCATCTTACTTAAAGCATTACTCTGTTCTTTTGAATTTAATACTCTAGATGCATGCTGGATATCGGTCGATGTGTGGAGTAATAGTAGTAGATGCAGGCAGGAGTCGGTCTACTTGTCGCGGACGTGATGCCTATATACATGATCATACCTAGATATTCTCATAACTATGCTCAATTCTATCAATTGCTCAACAGTAATTTGTTCACCCACCGTAATACTTATGCTCTTGAGAGAAGCCACTAGTGAAACCTATGGCCCGGGTCTATTTTCCATCATATTAATCTTCCAACACTTAGCTATGTTTATTGCCTTTTATTTTACTTTGCATCTTTATTATAAAAATACCAAAAATATTATCTTATCATATCTATCAGATCTCACTTTCGTAAGTGACCGTGAAGGGATTGACAACCCCTTTATTGCGTTGGTTGCGAGGTTTTTATTTGTTTGTGTAGGTGCAAGGGACTTGAGCGTGTCCTCCTACTAGATTGATACCTTGGTTCTCAAAAACTGAGGGAAATACTTACGCTACTTTAATGCATCACCCTTTCCTCTTCAAGGGAAAACCAACGCAGTGCTCAAGAGGTAGCAAGAAGGATTTCTGGTGCCATTGCCGGGGAGTCTACGCAAAAGTCAACATACCAAGTACCCATCACAAACTCTTATCTCCCGCATTACATTATTTTCCTTTTGCCTCTCGTTTTCCTCTCCCCCACTTCACCCTTGCCGTTTTATTCGCCTTCTCTTTCCGTTCGCCTCTTTTTTGCTCGCTTCTTGTTTGCTCGTGTGTTGGATCGCTTGCTTTGTCGTAATGGATAGTCCTCTATCTTCTCCGTTGTCTCCCGGGAATGAAGTTCTTAATTTTAAGCAAAGGGAGGGAGAAAATCTAAAAGACGCTTGGTATAGAATTTGCAATGCTCAAAATAGATCTACCAGGAAGCAATCTACTTCCGTTCTTCTCCGCAATTTTTATGTAGGCGCTACTCCTTGGTACAGATATATTCTTGATACCATTACCGGAGGGAGTTTCTTGGGTAGCCATACTTTTTATTCTTATAATGCTATGATAGATTTGTTTGGCTCACCACCTCTTTTGGTTAATGGAACTATGTTAACTTTGGAGCATGTAATGCAAAGACTTGAAATTATTGAAAATAAAGTTGCTACCGTAGAGTTAATTGAAAATTTGGATAAAAAGATCCACAACCAAATTACCCAATATGGATCTAAAGTAGGGGTCACTTTGAAAAATATTAAGGAGAAGGAACCCATAGTTGATGAAAGAATAAATCAGGATTCCACTAGAACCGATAAACTTGAGGGTATCATTACCAACTTGGGGACCGCCTTCTCTTCCGTAAAGAATACTCCAAGTCCTCCAACTAAAATTGCCAAGCTTGTTTATGTTCCTAAAAATAAGGGTGAATCCTCTAGTAAGGACAATGCGGATCTAAAATCAATAAGCGTTCATCCCAATCTTTTTGCTATCATTAAGGAACCGCTTGTTGCAAATTATTTTCTTGATTTTGTGCCTAGAAGTTTGATAATTAATAGAAATAAAGAAACTCCTAAGGGTGATAGGTGTCTTATTGAAGCATTGCCTACCAAAGATGGCAATACCTAGATCTATCCTCGCTTTTATGCCTAGCTAGGGGCGTTAAACGATAGCGCTTGTTGGGAGGCAACCCAATTTTATTTTTAGTTTTTTGCTTTTTGCTTCTGTTTAGGAATAAATATTTGATCTAGCCTCTGGTTAGATTTGTTTTTATGTTTTAATTAGTGTTTGTGCCAAGTTAAACCTATAGGATCTTCTTGGATGATAGTTATTTGATCTTGCTGAAAATTCCAGAAACTTTCTGTTCACAAAAATAATTGTTAAAAATCACCAGAACGTGATAAAATATTGATTCTAATTGCTGCTTATTAATAAACAAATTGCCTAGGTCTTCCTATTTTGGCTGAATTTTTGGAGTTCCAGAAGTTTGCGTTAGTTACAGATTACTACAGACTGTTCTGTTTTTGACAGATTCTGTTTTTCGTGTGTTGTTTGCTTATTTTGATGAATCTATGGCTAGTAAAATAGTTTATAAACCATAGATAAGTTGGAATACATTAGGTTTAACACCAATATAAATAAATAATGAGTTCATTACAGTACCTTGAAGTGGTGTTTTGTTTTCTTTCGCTAACGGAGCTCACGAGATTTTCTGATAAGTTTTGTGTTGTGAAGTTTTCAAGTTTTGGGTAAAAGATTTGATGGATTATGGAACAAGGAGTGGCAAGAGCCTAAGCTTGGGATGCCCATGGCACCCCAAGATAATCTAAGGATACCAAAAAGCCAAAGCTTGGGGATGCCCCGGAAGGCATCCCCTCTTTCGTCTACTTCCATCGGTAACTTTACTTGGAGCTATATTTTTATTCACCACATGATATGTGTTTTGCTTGGAACGTCTTGTATGATTTGAGTCTTTGCTTTTTAGTTTACCACAATCATCTTTGCTGTACACACCTTTTGAGAGAAACACACATGATTCGGAATTTGTTAGAATACTCTATGCGCTTCGCTTATATCTTTTGAGCTATATAGTTTTTGCTCTAGTACTTCACTTATATCTTTTAGAGCACGGCGGTGGTTTCGTTTTATAGAAACTATTATTCTCTCATGCTTCACTTATATTATTTTGAGAGTCTTAAACAGCATGGTAATTTGCTTAAGTAGGAAAATTAATCCTAATATACTAAGTATTCAAGACTAGTAAAAACTTTCTTATGAGTATGCTGAATACTAAGAGAAGTTTGATGCTTGATGATTGTTTTGAGATATGGAGGTGGTGATATTAAAGTTGTGCTAGTTTAGTAGTTGTGAAATTGATAAATACTTGTGTTGAAGTTTGCAAGTCCCATAGCATGCACGTATGGTAAACATTATGTAACAAATTTCAAACATGAGGTGTTCTTTGATTGTCTTCCTTATGAGTGGCGGTCGGGGACGAGCGATGGTCTTTTCCTTACCAATCTATCCCCCTAGGAGCATGCGCGTAGTGCTTGGTTTTTGATGACTTATAGATTTTTGCAATAAGTATGTGAGTTCTTTATGACTAATGTTGAGTCCATGGATTATACGCACTCTTACCCTTCCATCATTGCTAGCCTCTTCGGTAACGTGCATTGCCCTTTCTCACATTGAGAGTTGGTGCAAACTTCGCCGGTGCATCCAAACCCCGTGATATGATACGCTCTTTCACACATAAACCTCCTTATATCTTCCTCAAAACAGCCACCATACCTACCTACTATGGCATTTCCATAGCCATTCTGAGATATATTGCCATGCAACTTTCCACCGTTCCATTTATCATGACATGTTCATCATTGTCATATTGCTTTGCATGATCATGTAGTTGACATCGTATTTGTGGCAAAGCCACCGTTCATAATTTTTCATACATGTCACTCTTGATTCATTGCCTATCCCGGTATACCGCCGGAGGCATTCATATAGAGTCATACTTTGTTCTAGTATCGAGTTGTAATCATTGAGCTGTAAATAAATAGTAGTGTGATGATCATCATTCATAGAGCATTGTCCCAAAAAAAAGAGAAAGGCCAAAAAAAGGGAGGCCCTATATATATATATATATATATATATATATATATATATATATATATAAAGGGACAATGCTACTATCCTTTTTTCCACACTTGTGCTTCAAAGTAGCACCATGATCTTCATGATAGAGAGTCTCTTGTTTTGTCACTTTCATATACTAGTGGGAATTTTTCATTATAGAACTTGGCTTGTATATTCCAATAATGGGCTTCCTCAAATGCCCTAGGTCTTCGTGAGCAAGCAAGTTGGATGCACACCCACTTAGTTTCTTTTGTTGAGCTTTCATGCATTTATAGCTCTAGTGCATCTGTTGCATGGCAATCCCTACTCCTTGCATTAACATCAATCGATGGGCATCTCCATAGCCCGTTGATTAGCCGCGTTGATGTGAGACTTTCTCCTTTTTTGTCTTCTCCACATAACCCCCATCATTATATTCTATTCCACCCATAGTGCTATATCCATGGCTCACACTCATGTATTGCGTGAAAGTTGGAAAAAGTTTGAGATTACTAAAGTATGAAACAATTGCTTGGCTTGTCATCGGGATTGTGCATGATGAGAGCATTCTTGTGTGACAAAAATGGAGCATGACTAAACTATATGATTTTGTAGGGATGAACTTTCTTTGGCCATGTTATTTTGGGAAGACATAATTGCTTAGTTAGTATGCTTGAAGTATTATTGCTTTTATGTCAACATTAAACTTTTATATTGAATCTTTCAGATCTGAATATTCATACCACAATTAAGAGGGTTACATTAAAAAAATATGCCAAGTAGCATTCCGCATCAAAAATTCTGTTTTTATCATTTACCTACTCGAGGACGAGCAGGAATTAAGCTTGGGGATGCTTGATACGTCTCCAACGTATCTATAATTTTTGATTGCTTCATGCTATATTATATTCTGTTTTGGATGATTAATGGGCTTTGTTATACACTTTTATATTATTTTTGGGACTAACCTATTAACCGGAGGCCCAGCCCAAATTGTCGTTTTTTTGTCTGTTTCAGAGTTTCGCAGAAAAAGAATATCAAATGGAGTCCAAACGGAATGAAACCTTCGGGAACGTGATTTTCGGAACGAACGTGATCCAGAGGACTTGGACCCTACGTCAAGAAAGCAACCAGGAGAGCACGAGGTAGGGGGGCGCGCCCTCCACCCTTGTGGGGCCCACGTTGCTCCACTGACGTACTTCTTCCTCCTATATATACCTACGTACCCCCAAACCAACAGAAGCATCCACGAAAACCTAATTCCACCGCCGCAACCTTCTGTACCCGTGAGATCCCATCTTGGGGCCTTTTCCGGCGTCCTGCCGGAGGGGGCATTGATCACGGAGGGCTTCTGTTGGAAATATGCCCTAGAGGCAATAATAAATGGTTATTATTATATTTCTTTGTTCATGGTAATTGTCTATTATTCATGCTATAATTGTATTGTCCGGAAATCGTGATACATGTGTGAATACATAGACCACAACCTGTCCCTAGTAAGCCTCTAGTTGACTAGCTCGTTGATCAACAGATAGTCACGGTTTCCTGACTATGGACATTGGATGTCATTGATAACGGGATCACATCATTAGGAGAATGATGTGATAGACAAGACCCAATCCTAAGCATAGCATAAAAGATCGTGTAGTTTCGTTTGCTAGAGCTTTTCCAATGTCAAGTATCTTTTCCTTAGACCATGAGATCGTGCAACTCCCGGATACCGTAGGAGTGCTTTGGGTGTGCCAAACGTCACAACGTAACTGGGTGACTATAAAGGTGCACTACGGGTATCTCCGAAAGTGTCTGTTGGGTTGGCACGGATCGAGACTGGGATTTGTCACTCCGTATGACGGAGAGGTATCTCTGGGCCCACTCGGTAATGCATCATCATAATGAGCTCAATGTGACTAAGGCGTTAGTCACGGGATCATGCATTGCGGTACGAGTAAAGAGACTTGCCGGTAACGAGATTGAACAAGGTATTGGGATACCGACGATCGAATCTCGGGCAAGTAACATACCGATTGACAAAGGGAATTGCATACGGATTGATTGAATCCTCGACACCGTGGTTCATCCGATGAGATCATCGTGGAGCATGTGGGAGCCAACATGGGTATCCAGATCCCGCTGTTGGTTATTGACCGGAGAGGCGTCTCGGTCATGTCTGCATGTCTCCCGAACCCGTAGGGTCTACACACTTAAGGTCCGGTGACGCTAGGGTTGTAGAGATATATGTATGCGGAAACCCGAAAGTTGTTCGGAGTCCCGGATGAGATCCCGGACGTCACGAGAGGTTCCGGAATGGTCCGGAGGTGAAGAATTATATATAGGAAGTCCAGTTTCGGCCACCGGGAAAGTTTCGGGGGTTACCGGTATTGTACCGGGACCACCGGAAGGGTCCCGGGGGTCCACCGGGTGGGGCCACCTGTCCCGGAGGGCCCCGTGGGCTGAAAGTGGAAGGGAACCAGCCCCTAGTGGGCTGGGGCGCCCCCCTTGGGCCTCCCCCCTGCGCCTAGGGTTGGGAACCCTAAAGGGGGGGGAGTTCCCCCTTGCCTTGGGGGGCAAGGCAACCCCTTCCCCCCTTGTGGCCGCCGCCCCCCTTGAGATCCCATCTCTTGGGGCTGGCGCACCCCCCAGGGGCCTATATAAAGGGGGGGGGAGGGAGGGCAGCACACAACAGCCTTGGGCGCCTCCCTCCTCCCCTGCAACACCTCTCTCTCTCTCGTAGAAGCTCGGCGAAGCCCTGCACGAGACCCGCTACATCCACCACCACACCGTCGTGCTGCTGGATCTCCATCAACCTCTCCTTCCCCCTTGCTGGATCAAGAAGGAGGAGACGTCGCTACACCGTACGTGTGTTGAGCGCGGAGGTGCCGTCCGTTCGGCACTCGGTCATCGGTGATTTGGATCACGGCGAGTACAACTCCGTCATCCACGTTCATTGGAACGCTTCCGCTCGCGATCTACAAGGGTATGTAGATGCACTCCCTTCCCCTCGTTGCTAGTATACTCCATAGATGCATCTTGGTGAACGTAGGAAAATTTTAAAATTATGCTACGATTCCCAACAGTGGCATCATGAGCCAGGCCTATGCGTAGTTACTATGCATGAGTAGAACACAAAGCAGTTGTGGGCGTTGAGTTTGCCAATTCTTCTTGCCGCTACTAGTCGTTTCTTGTTTCGGCGGCATTGTAGGATGAAGCGGCCCGGACCGACCTTACACGTACGCTTACGTGAGACTGGTTCCACCGACTGACATGCACAAGTTGCATAAGGTGGCTAGCGGGTGTCTGTCTCTCCTACTTTAGTCGGAACGGATTCGATGAAAAGGGTCCTTATGAAGGGTAAATAGAAATTGGCAAATCACGTTGTGGTCATACGTAGGTAAGAAACGTTCTTGCTAGAAACCTACAAACCACGTAAAAACTTGCAACAACAATTAGAGGACGTCTAACTTGTTTTTGCAGCAAGTGCTATGTGATGTGATATGGCCAGAAGATGTGATGAATGATATATGTGATGTATGAGATTGATCATATTCTTGTAATAGGAATCACGACTTGCATGTCGATGAGTATGACAACCGGCAGGAGCCATAGGAGTTGTCTTTATTATTTTGTATGACCTGCGTGTCATTGAATAACGCCATGTAAATTACTTTACTTTGTTGCTAAACGCGTTAGCCATAGAAGTAGAAGTAATCGTTGGCGTGACGACTTCATGAAGACACAATGATGGAGATCATGATGATGGAGATCATGGTGTCATGCCGGTGACAAAGATGATCATGGTGCCCCGAAGATGGAGATCAAAGGAGCATGATGATATTGGCCATATCATGTCACTATTTGATTGCATGTGATGTTTATCATGTTTTTGCATCTTATTTGCTTAGAACGACGGTAGCAAGTAGGATGATCCCTTATAATAATTTCAAGAAAGTGTTCACCCTAACTGTGCACCGTTGCGAAGGTTCGTTGTTTCGAAGCACCACGTGATGATCGGGTGTGATAGATTCTAACGTTCGAATACAACGGGTGTTGACGAGCCTAGCATGTACAGACATGGCCTCGGAACACACGCAATACACTTAGGTTCACTTGACGAGCCTAGCATGTACAGACATGGCCTCGGAACACGGAGGACCGAAAGGTCGAGCATGAGTCGTATAGAAGATACGATCAACATGGAGATGTTCACCGATCTTGACTAGTCCGTCTCACGTGATGATCGGACACGGCCTAGTCGAATTCGGATCATGTTTCACTTAGATGACTAGAGGGATGTCTATCTGAGTGGGAGTTCATTAAATAATTTGATTATATGAACTTAATTATCATGAACTTAGTCTAAAATCTTTACACTATGTATTGTAGATCAAATGGCCCACGTTGTCCTCAATTTCAACGCGTTCCTAGAGAAAACCAAGCTGAAAGATGATGGCAGCAACTATACGGACTGGGTCCGGAACCTGAGGATCATCCTCATAGCAGCCAAGAAAGATTATGTCCTAGAAGCACCGCTAGGTGAAGCACCAATCCCTGAGAACCAAGACGTTATGAACGCTTGGCAGCAGCGTGCTGATGATTACTCCCTCGTTCAGTGCGGCATGCTTTACAGCTTAGAACCGGGTCTCCAAAAGCGTTTTGAGAAACATGGAGCATATGAGATGTTCGAGGAGCTGAAACTGGTTTTTCAAGCTCATGCCCGGGTCGAGAGATATGATGTCTCCGACAAGTTCTTCAGCTGTAAAATGGAGGAGAACAGTTCTGTTAGTGAGCACATACTCAGAATGTCTGGGTTGCACAACCGCTTGTCTCAGCTGGGAGTTAATCTCCCGGATGACGCGGTCATTGACAGAATCCTCCAGTCGCTTCCACCAAGCTACAAGAGCTTTGTGATGAACTACAATATGCAGGGGATGGAAAAGACCATTCCCGAGGTATATTCAATGCTGAAATCAGCTGAGGTAGAGATCAGAAAAGAACATCAAGTGTTGATGGTGAATAAAACCACTGAGTTCAAGAAGGGCAAGGGCAAGAAGAAATTCAAGAAGGACGGAAGGGAGTTGCCGCGCCCGGTAAGCCAGTTACCGGGAAGAAGTCAAAGAATGGACCCAAGCCCGAGACTGAGTGCTTTTATTGCAAGGGAAGTGGTCACTGGAAGCGGAACTGCCCCAAATATTTAGCGGACAAGAAGAAGGCCGGCAACACCCAAGGTATATGTGATATACAAGTAATTGATGTGTACCTTACCAGTACTCGTAGTAGCTCCTGGGTATTTGATACCGGTGCGGTTGCTCATATTTGTAACTCAAAGCAGGAACTACGGAATAAACGGAGACTGGCAAAGGACGAGGTGACGATGCGCGTCGGGAATGGTTCCAAGGTCGATGTGATCGCCGTTGGCACGCTACCTCTGCATCTACCCACGGGATTAGTTTTAAACCTCAATAATTGTTATTTAGTGCCAGCTTTGAGCATGAACATTGTATCTGGATCTCGTTTAATTCGAGATGGCTACTCATTTAAATCTGAGAATAATGGTTGTTCTATTTATTTGAGAGATATGTTTTATGGTCATGCCCCGCTGGTCAATGGTTTATTTTTGATGAATCTCGAACGTGATGTTACACATGTTCATAGTGTGAATACCAAAAGATGTAAAGTTGATAACGATAGTCCCACATACTTGTGGCACTGCCGCCTTGGTCACATTGGTGTCAAGCGCATGAAGAAGCTCCATGCAGATGGACTTTTGGAGTCTCTTGATTACGAATCATTTGACACGTGCGAACCATGCCTCATGGGTAAGATGACCAAGACTCCGTTCTCCGGAACAATGGAGCGAGCAACCAACTTATTGGAAATCATACATACCGATGTGTGCGGTCCAATGAGTGTTGAGGCTCGCGGAGGATATCGTTATGTTCTCACTCTCACTGATGATTTAAGTAGATATGGGTATGTCTACCTAATGAAACACAAGTCTGAAACCTTTGAAAAGTTCAAGGAATTTCAGAGTGAGGTTGAGAATCAACGTGACAGGAAAATAAAATTCTTACGATCAGATCGTGGTGGAGAATATTTAAGTCACGAATTTGGTACACACTTAAGGAAATGTGGAATAGTTTCACAACTCACGCCGCCTGGAACACCTCAGAGAAATGGTGTGTCCGAACGTCGTAATCGCACTCTATTGGATATGGTGCGATCTATGATGTCTCTTACCGATTTACCGCTCTCATTTTGGGGTTATGCTTTAGAGACTGCCGCATTCACTTTAAATAGGGCACCGTCTAAATCCGTTGAGACGACACCGTATGAATTATGGTTTGGGAAGAAACCTAAGCTGTCGTTTCTAAAAGTTTGGGGATGCGATGCTTATGTCAAGAAACTTCAACCTGAAAAGCTCGAACCCAAATCGGAAAAATGCGTCTTCATAGGATACCCTAAGGAAACTATTGGGTATACCTTCTACCTCAGATCCGAAGGCAAGATCTTCGTTGCCAAGAACGGGTCCTTTCTAGAGAAGGAGTTTCTCTCGAAAGAATTGAGTGGGAGGAAAGTGGAACTTGATGAGGTGATAGTCACCCCTTCCGAACCGGAAAGTAGCGCAGCGCGGGAAAATGTTCCTGTGGTGCCTACACCGACTGGGGAGGAAGTTAATGATGATGATCATGAAGCTTCAGATCAAGTTGCTGAACTTCGTAGGTCCACAAGGACACGTTCCGCACCAGAGTGGTACGGCAACCCTGTCCTGGAAATCATGTTGTTAGACAACGGTGAACCTTCGAACTATGAAGAAGCGATGGCGGGCCCGGATTCCGACAAATGGCTAGAAGCCACGAAATCCGAGATAGAATCCATGTATGAGAACAAAGTATGGACTTTGACTGACTTGGCCGATGAGCGGCGAGCCATAGAAAACAAATGGATCTTTAAGAAGAAGACGGACGCAGATGGTAATGTGACCATCTACAAAGCTCGACTTGTCGCTAAGGGTTATCGACAAGTTCAAGGGGTTGACTACGATGAGACTTTCTCACCCGTAGCGAAGCTGAAGTCAGTCCGAATCATGTTAGCAATTGCCGCATACTATGATTATGAGATATGGCAGATGGACGTCAAAACGGCATTCCTTAATGGCTTCCTTAAGGAAGAATTGTATATGATGCAACCGGAAGGTTTTGTCGATCCTAAGAATGCTAACAAAGTGTGCAAGCTCCAGCGCTCAATCTATGGGCTGGTGCAAGCATCTCGGAGTTGGAACATTCGCTTTGATGAGATGATCAAAGCGTTTGGGTTTACACAGACTTATGGAGAAGCCTGTGTTTACAAGAAAGTGAGTGGGAGCTCTGTAGCATTTCTCATATTATATGTGGATGACATATTATTGATGGTAGAATTCTTGGAAAGTATAAAGGCCTATTTGAATAAGTGTTTTTCAATGAAGGACCTTGGAGAAGCTGCTTATATATTAGGCATCAAGATCTATAGAGATAGATCAAGACGCCTCATTGGTCTTTCACAGAGTACATACCTTGACAAGATATCGAAGAAGTTCAGTATGGATCAGTCCAAGAAGGGGTTCTTGCCTGTATTGCAAGGTGTGCAATTGAGCACGGCTCAATGCCCGACCACGACAGAAGATATAGAACAGATGAGTGTCATCCCCTATGCCTCGGCCATAGGGTCTATTATGTATGCCATGCTGTGTACCAGACCTGATATAAACCTTGCCGTAAGTTTGGTAGGAAGGTACCAAAGTAATCCCGGCAAGGAACACTGGACAGCGGTCAAGAATATCCTGAAGTACCTGAAGAGGACTAAGGATATGTTTCTCGTTTATGGAGGTGACGAAGAGCTCGTCGTAAAGGGTTACGTCGACGCTAGCTTCGACACAGATCTGGATGACTTGAAGTCACAGACCGGATACGTGTATATTTTGAATGGAGGAGCAGTAAGCTGGTGCAGTTGCAAGCAAAGCGTCGTGGCGGGATCTACATGTGAAGCGGAGTACATGGCAGCCTCGGAGGCAGCACAGGAAGCAGTCTGGATGAAGGAGTTCATTACCGACCTAGGGGTGATTCCCAATGCGTCGGGCCCGATGACTCTCTTCTGTGACAACACTGGAGCTATTGCCCTTGCGAAGGAGCCCAGGTTTCACAGGAAGACCAGGCATATCAAGCGTCGCTTCAACTCCATTCGTGAAAGTGTTCAAAATGGAGACATAGATATTTGTAAAGTACATACGGACCTGAATGTAGCAGATCCGTTGACTAAACCTCTCCCTAGGGCAAAACATGATCAACACCAGGACGCAATGGGTGTTCGATTCATCACAATGTAACTAGATTATTGACTCTAGTGCAAGTGGGAGACTGTTGGAAATATGCCCTAGAGGCAATAATAAATGGTTATTATTATATTTCTTTGTTCATGGTAATTGTCTATTATTCATGCTATAATTGTATTGTCCGGAAATCGTGATACATGTGTGAATACATAGACCACAACCTGTCCCTAGTAAGCCTCTAGTTGACTAGCTCGTTGATCAACAGATAGTTCTGACTATGGACATTGGATGTCATTGATAACGGGATCACATCATTAGGAGAATGATGTGATGGACAAGACCCAATCCTAAGCATAGCATAAAAGATCGTGTAGTTTCGTTTGCTAGAGCTTTTCCAATGTCAAGTATCTTTTCCTTAGACCATGAGATCGTGCAACTCCCGGATACCGTAGGAGTGCTTTGGGTGTGCCAAACGTCACAACGTAACTGGGTGACTATAAAGGTGCACTACGGGTATCTCCGAAAGTGTCTGTTGGGTTGGCACGGATCGAGACTGGGATTTGTCACTCCGTATGACGGAGAGGTATCTCTGGGCCCACTCGGTAATGCATCATCATAATGAGCTCAATGTGACTAAGGCGTTAGTCACGGGATCATGCATTGCGGTACGAGTAAAGAGACTTGCCGGTAACGAGATTGAACAAGGTATTGGGATACCGACGATCGAATCTCGGGCAAGTAACATACCGATTGACAAAGGGAATTGCATACGGATTGATTGAATCCTCGACACCGTGGTTCATCCGATGAGATCATCGTGGAACATGTGGGAGCCAACATGGGTATCCAGATCCCGCTGTTGGTTATTGACCGGAGAGGCGTCTCGGTCATGTCTGCATGTCTCCCGAACCCGTAGGGTCTACACACTTAAGGTCCGGTGACGCTAGGGTTGTAGAGATATATGTATGCGGAAACCCGAAAGTTGTTCGGAGTCCCGGATGAGATCCCGGACGTCACGAGAGGTTCCGGAATGGTCCGGAGGTGAAGAATTATATATAGGAAGTCCAGTTTCGGCCACCGGGAAAGTTTCGGGGGTTACCGGTATTGTACCGGGACCACCGGAAGGGTCCCGGGGGTCCACCGGGTGGGGCCACATGTCCCGGAGGGCCCCGTGGGCTGAAAGTGGAAGGGAACCAGCCTCTAGTGGGCTGGGGCACCCCCCTTGGGCCTCCCCCCTGCGCCTAGGGTTGGGAACCCTAAAGGGGGGGAGTTCCCCCTTGCCTTGGGGGGCAAGGCAACCCCTTCCCCCCCTTGTGGCCGCCGCCCCCCTTGAGATCCCATCTCTTGGGGCTGGCGCACCCCCCCAGGGGCCTATATAAAGGGGGGGGGAGGGAGGGCAGCACACAACAGCCTTGGGCGCCTCCCTCCTCCCCTGCAACACCTCTCTCTCTCTCGTAGAAGCTCGGCGAAGCCCTGCACGAGACCCGCTACATCCACCACCACGCCGTCGTGCTGCTGGATCTCCATCAATCTCTCCTTCCCCCTTGCTGGATCAAGAAGGAGGAGACGTCGCTGCACCGTACGTGTGTTGAGCGCGGAGGTGCCGTCCGTTCGGCACTCGGTCATCGGTGATTTGGATCACGGCGAGTACGACTCCGTCATCCACGTTCATTGGAACGCTTCCGCTCGCGATCTACAAGGGTATGTAGATGCACTCCCTTCCCCTCGTTGCTAGTATACTCCATAGATGCATCTTGGTGAACGTAGGAAAATTTTAAAATTATGCTACGATTCCCAACAGCTTCTACATCAACACCATAGCCTCTCCGATGATGTGTGAGTAGTTTACCTCAGACCTTCGGGTCCATAGTTATTAGCTAGATGGCTTCTTCTCTCTTTTTGGATCTCAATACAAAGTTCTCCACGATTCTCGTGGAGATCTATTCGATGTAATCTTCTTTTGCGGTGTGTTTGTTGAGACCGATGAATTGTGGGTTTATGATCAAGTTTATCTATGAACAATATTTGAATCTTCTCTGAATTCTTTTATGTATGATTGGTTATCTTTGCAAGTCTCTTCGAATTATCAGTTTGGTTTGGCCTACTAGATTGATCTTTCTTGCAATGGGAGAAGTGCTTAGTTTTGGGTTCAATCTTGCGGTGTCCTTTCCCAGTGACAGTAGGGGCAGCAAGGCATGTATTGTATTGTTGCCATCGAGGATAAGCATTACTCTGTTCTTTTGAACTTAATACTCTAGATGCATGCTGGATAGCAGTCGATGTGTGGAGTAATAGTAATAGATGCAGGCAGGAGTCGGTCTACTTGTCGCGGACGTGATGCCTATATACATGATCATACCTAGATATTCTCATAACTATGCTCAATTCTATCAATTGCTCAATAGTAATTTGTTCACCCACCGTAATACTTATGCTCTTGAGAGAAGCCACTAGTGAAACCTATGGCCCCCGGGTCTATTTTCGATCATATTAATCTTCCAACACTTTGCTATTTTTATTGCCTTTTATTTTACTTTGCATCTTTATTATAAAAATACCAAAAATATTATCTTATCATATCTATCAGATCTCACTTTCGTAAGTGACCGTGAAGGGATTGACAACCCATTTATTGCGTTGGTTGTGAGGTTTTTATTTGTTTGTGTAGGTGCGAGGGACTTGAGCGTACCTCCTACTGGATTGATACCTTGGTTCTCAAAAACTAAGGGAAATACTTACGCTACTTTACTGCATCACCCTTTCCTCTTCAAGGGAAAACCAACGCAGTGCTCAAGAGGTAGCACGTACCACAGAAAATCCCACTCCAGCAAAAAGTACAGCAAGTTCACCGGCCGAAGACCTATCCCAACTGCAAAGACGGCCAATTCCTGCAGATTGGAACCCCATTCCAGTTATTCCCAGTTTAAAAGACAATGCTTTCAATGTTGTTAGGGACTACGTGCATATATTCCCATCATGGGAAGATTATAGTGAAGACAAACACCATTTTCACATCTTCCTGTCCCACTTACGTGTAAGTGCTATTATTCATGGTGATTATTTTCCTGTTTTCTGCTGATTGAACACATCAATGATTTACATTACATTGTTGTAAGTAGGCGAGGGTCAATCTGTATAGTCATGACGAGCAAAGCTTGCTTGCGCTTTTCAAGGAAGCATTGCAGCAGTATCGATGTTACTTGAGGAAATCACACTTTGATGACAAGTCTATAAATGAATTTCTGGTGAAGTCTCCTGTGCTAAATTTAGAAGACATTGAATGGAAAAACGTTGTTATGCACTGGTATCGTTCCGAGGATGAGGTACTGTCTATGATATCGCATGACAATTTGAACTTCTACTTTTCCGCATGTGCCTTACGGATCTTTTTTGCAGGAAATCTGCTCGAAAAAGAATTCTGGTTTGAAAAGAACGACAGGATATCGCAAATATGCTGCCCGCTGTTTTGCTCTTGTTAGTACCTGTTGTCATGTATCACTGTACTTGCATACATACCTGGTTCATTATGTGACAGCAATATGCATGATAGCTTGCTTATCAATTGTTCGCTCCAAATTATCTGATCTGTATGAATGGTTACATTAGTGTAGAATATATCCAATGCCAATGAATTTTTTAGCTCTGCATTGTTCTTGTAAGTACCTGCTGTCCTTTATCAGTGTACTTATATTGACAGGTAGTTGTTCATGTACCATCACTCTGCAGCTTATTTTCCTTTGCCCTCCATTTTCTACACATAAGATCTATATTTACTCTTACCATAAGGTTGGATAACACCGATGGTACTGAAGAAGTTTAGCTCTGCATTGCTCTTGGCTGTACCTTTTGCCTGTATCGCTATACTTACATTTATAGCTACTTGGTTATGTAGCATCACTCCTCATCTTATCTTAAATATTCTCCATTTTTTCTTATATTGTCACATCTATATTTACTCTTAACAAAATGTAGAATAAAGGCAATGCTTATGAAGAAGATTCTGTGGTAAACTTCTTGAATTGCCCCCCATCAGCATGGACAAGGGCTTTATAGAGCCTGCCTTCATCAATAATGTAAGTTTGTCCTTCTCAAGCCTTCAAACTTTGTTGTGTATATTTGGTTAGGCATGACTGCAACAGCTGTTTATTTTTGGTGTTTGCATCAAATTGCATGTTTAAAGTTTATTATGTACTCCAGTTCATAAACAAAAGCTTGTCCTTCTCAATTTAAGTTTTCAGTTGTACAACCAAGTTCCTTCTTCATACCATGTAAATTAAACTATACAGAGCAAGTGATCTTATTTTGCCAATCTGAAATGGGATAAATTAACAGCACACTAACCATTGATACTTATGAGTTCTTGATCTGTAATCCAGTGGTGTCGTGAAGCTGCCAACTCCTTCACAATGTCATTTCCTGCCATGTCTTGACCTGAACAATACCATATTGTGTTAATGCTATTTTAAACTATGTCACTTTATCGTCAGTAAGAAATGTGATGAATTGTCAGCACTGATACTTGTATGTGCAAAACCTGTCATCTGTCTGCTTGTTTATCTTTCAGAGTGAGGAGGATATAAGTGTCAAACAAGTGCAGTCTCACCAGCTTGCTCAGCTGCTTGCGCTGCAGCTCCCGAGCAGGGCTAACCTTTCTTGAACTCTATTGAAGTGCTGTCGGTTTTGTATATTATTTTGTCGGCGTGTTTAGTTGCACTGGTGGCGATCTTTGATGCCCAGTGTATGTAATCTGCTGTCTGCTTGTGCTTTATTATCATAGTGGCGAACTTTGATGCCCAGTGGATGTAATATGCTGTAATTTCTTTATTGTATAGTCTAGGTTTTTTTCTTATTCACGATGCTGCAGTTATTTTACTGTATATATATCCCGTCTTTGCAGTAAACCGGCCAAACCGCAAAATTACGGTACATAATCGGGCCATCATGCAAATCACCATGTATGATCATCATGGGCCCCGTCATCTTGGTCCGTTAACAGACCTAAATGTAAACTGGCCCACTAGTAGATTCGGGCAGTAAACCGCCGGCCCTATTTTCCCAAGAAAACTCAATGGGCCTTTAGGAGGCTGAAAAGTAGGTTGGGCCTGAAACGTGCCAAACAGCTCACGGGCCGGCAGCAGGCCGAAATAGACCCCGACCCATGAATGTGCCAATCAAATCATGGGCTTATAACAGGCCAAAATTGTCTCGGTCCTTGTTTGGCCCAATCAGATTATCGGCTGCGAGCAGGCCGGATGCAAACCGGGCCGTAGTTAGGCCCAACTATATGACGCGCTTTTAACAGGCCAAAATTAATATAGGGCCGAAAAGTTAAGCAGGCCCTTAAAAGGCCGAAACTAATATCAGGCCGAATTACTAAATGGGCCTATAGCAAATGGGCCCAAAAGCGTAGCGTCCAGTTGACGGGCCGAATCTGATAAGGGCCATAATTTAGCCCAAAGCCTCTTAAAGGGCCGGACCTGATCTGGGCCATAATTTGGCCCAGAACGTGGTAGGCTTTTAACGGGCCGGATCTCATATGGGCCATTATTAGGTCCAGAACGTGGCAGGCCATTAATGGACCGGATCAAATATGGGCCGGCATTTGGCCCAAAACATGGCAGCCAGTTAATGGGCCGGCCTACTAGGGTCCTCAAAATCTTGTGGGCCTACAGCTGGGCCGGCCCATTAATGTCGGCGAAATCTCATGGGCCTTTAGCTGGGCCGGCCCATTATGGTCCACAAAAATCTTGTGGGCCTTCACTTGGGCCGGCCCATTATGGCCCGCAAAAATCTTGTGGGCCTTTACCTGGGCCGGCCCATTATGGCCCGCAAAATCTTGTGGGCCTTTAGCTGGGCCGGCCCATTATGGTCCACAAAATCTTGTGGGCTTTTAGTTGGGCCGACCCATTTAAACTTTATAGGCCACTTTTGGGCCGGTCCACGTGTTAATATATCATAGGCGCATCTCGCCCATTGGATGAGTGACACCTGTGCCAACACGGAGCTGACACGTGTTTCCTCCAGCCAATGATGATTTTACACGTGGAAAATCCCCATTGGTCGGGGCTGTTAACGGGTTATCGGATCCAAAACCGGACCCGATAGCTTAACGGTGTTCCGTTACGGTGGATGCCATGTGTCGGTCACCCTTGACGAAAGCACTTCTGTGATGCGCGATTTATCATCATGGAAGTGGACACTTCCGTGATGATAATTTTGGTAATGTCATGGAACACTTCTACGACAGCACAGGTATGACTATCTTGATTCTGCCATAAATTTGTCATGGATGTACATGCATGACAGAAAACGTGACCTACTGTGACATACACGTATCATCACGGAAGTGTATTTTTTGTAGTGTGAAGATCAAAGAACACACTTGCCGTCATTCTCAACATTGTGTAGGTCTCTCCCGGTGTGGCAATAGTCTCTTGAAGCCATCCAAATCCACTCAAAATAGATTTTCTAGGCTCGACCTTCATCACCCAACTTTCACAATACTTGCTAAATATGACTGTCGCACCCGAACAAAAGCATGTCCATATTATGTTGTTGATGCATAACCAAATTCCTTATTGTTTCATAACTATTGTCATCATCACTCTCACTATCTAATGACATCTGCACATAGACAGTCAATGCCATATCAAACAATAGTTAGCGTCAAACAAAACAGCAGGCTCACCAACATAGGCATAAATATTGTTCTCGATGCACAACAGAACAATAGGTTCACCAACATAGGCATAAATTTTGTTCCCAGATGTACAACATATAATAGGTTCACCAACATAGGCATAAATATTTGTTCCCAACACACAACATATAATAGGTTCACCAACATAGGCATAAATATTTGTTCCCAACGCACACCATATAATAGGTTCACAAACATAGGCCTAAATATTGTTTCGATAACTTAATTTTTTTTTCACCACTCATTATCTTGTTTCACGGTGTTTTTCTCAAAGTCCCATCCCCTCCGGCCTCGTGCAACTTGAGCTTCTTGAATAGGTTGTACTCACGTTTTAAATTGTCCCATTTGTTTCTCACTTGCTTATGCGTGTACTCAAGTCCAGTTCTCATCGGGAATTCCTTTCCCACGTTGTCATATGCATTTCGTGTCAAATTAGTGTTTGGCATATTTCCATCCCTCAATTGTTTCACAAACAACTCGATGATAATTCGAGTGTTCTCATCGGTCCATTAGGTAGCCATACTCAACACTTCTCTATAAAATAGACTAGCAAATTCATGTGTCAACATACATAACCAACAAGCAGGTCAGCACACTAATGGCCCACAAGTATAGGGGGTCAATCGTAGTCCTTTCGATAAGTAAGAGTGTCGAACACAACGAGGAGCAGAAGGAAATGACAAGCGGTTTTCACCAAGGTAATTTCTGCAAGCACTGAAATTATCGGTAACGGGTAGTTTGATAGCAAGATAATTTGTAACAAGTGACAAGTAGCAATAGTAACAATAGGTGTAGCAAGGTAGCCCAATCCTTTTAGTAGCAAAGGACATGCCAAAACAATCTCTTATAGTAAGCAAATCGTTCTTGAGGGTACACGGGAATTTCATCTAGTCACTTTCATCATGTTGGTTTGATTCGCGTTCGCTACTATGATAATTTGATATGTGGGTGGACCGGTACTTGGGTGTTGTTCTTACTTGAAAAATCCTCCCACTTATGATCAACCCCTCTCGCAAGCATCCGCAACTACGAAAGAAGAATTAAGATAAAATCTAACCGTAACATTAAACATGTGGTTCCAAATCAGCCCCTTACAGAATAACGCATAAACTAGGGTTTAAGCTTCTGTCACTCTAGCATCCCATCATCTAATAACTACTCCACAATGCATTACCTTAGGCCCAAAGATGGTGAAGTGTCATGTAGTCGACATTCACATAACACCACTATGGGAATCACAACATACATATCATCAAAATATTGAACGAATATCAAATTCACATGATTACTTGCAACATGACTTCTCCTGTGTCATCAAGAACAAAAGTAACTACTCACACAACATGTTCATGCTCAAGATCAGAGGAGTAATAAATATCACAATGGATCTAAACATATAATATTCCACCAAAAAACTGGCTAGCATCAACTACAAGATGTAATCAACACTACTAGTCAATCACAGGTACCAATCTGAGGTTCCGGTACAAAGATTGAACATAAGAGATGAACTAGGGTTTTGACATGAGATGGTTTTATTGAAGATGTTGATGAAGATTGGTCCTCCCAAGGTGAGAGGGTTGTTGGTGATCACGATAGCTTCGGTTTACCCCTCCCGGAGGGAAGTATCCCCGGCGGAATCGCTCCGCTGGAGAGAAAAAGTGCTCCTGCCCAAGTTCTTCCTCGAGACGGCGGCGCTCCATCCCAAAAGTCATCTCCTTATTTTTTCTAGGTCAACAGACCTTATGTACCAGAAGATGGGTAACGAAGGTGGGCCTAGGCCCCCACTACACACCAGGGCGCGCCCTGGTGCCTAGTGGGCACCTGGGTGGCCCCCTCTGGTATTTATTTTCTCCAATATTTTTTATGTATTCCAAAATAATTCTCCGTAAAATTTCAGCTCATTTGGAGATGTGCAGAATAGGTATCTCCGACGTAGCTTTTTCAGGTCCAAAATTCCAGCTGTCGGCATTCTCCCTCTTTGTGTAAACCTTGCATACTATGAGAGTCTCGTATCGGAGCCTTTTGGCAAGTCCACTGATACGTCTCCAATGTATCTATAATTTTTTATTGTTCCATGCTGTTATATTATCATTCTTGGATGTTTACAATCATTTTATATCTTTTTTGGGACTAACCTATTGACATAGTGCCAAGTGCTAGTTGTTGTTTTCTGCTTGTTTTTACATCGCAGAAAATCAATATCAAACAGAGTCCAAATGCAGCGAAACTTTTTTTGGATTTTTTTGGACCAAAAGACACTAGATGGGCCACAGAAACACCTGGGGGGTGCCCCGAGGGGGGCACAACCCACCAGGGCGCCCCCAGGCGCGCCTAGGTGGGTTGTGCCCACCTTGGTGGCCTCCCGCACCGCCTCTTTGCAATATAAATACCTGCTTGCCCCAGAAACCCTAAGGGAGTCGACGAAATTTTATTCCAGCCGCCGCAAGTTCCAGAACCACGAGATCCAATCTAGAGCCCTATTCCGGCACCCCGCCCGAGGGGAACACGATCACGGATGGGTTCACCATCCTCATTGGTGCATCTCCGATGATGCGTGAGTAGTTCAACTCAGACCTACGGGTCCATAGGTAGTAGTTAGATGGCTTTTTCTATCATTGGTGCCTCTCTTGG